>NC_139596.1:2095612-2220612 GCF_946808225.1 Silurus aristotelis
TTGACACTCCAGGTAGTTTGCGGTTGTGAATATGGCAGCACTGGAGGATAATTGGTTTCTGGTAGCTTTATGTTTGATTCTTCTCAAATCTTTGGTGGTTAATTTGAGTCTTTACTTCTTGTTTGTTTCTTGCGTCCCTACAAAACGTTTGATCAAGCCCCAATATCTTAGATATTTCAAGAGTGTTGCATCTCCGTGAAAGACTTTTTAAAATTTGTGACTTTTCCTGAGGAGAAGAATCTGCCTAATGATTATGCACACCTTGATATAGGGTGTTGATCTCCTTAGGCCACACCCTCCCTCGTTACACAAATACACATCACCTGATGTGCATTAAATCCAATAAGCATTCAAGTTTATTCAGCTTGGACTTATGGATAGAATGATGATATGGTCAAAATAATCACTTGCCTAATAATTGTGCACACACTGTATATATATATTTTTTCTGATCGTTTTTAAAATTCTGATCATTCCAAATAAAATCTTGTATTTATTGGAAAAAATAAACTGGAACCCTAAAATCTAAAACTGTTATTCTACAGTACTTACAGTGTATTAACTAAACAACAGCTCCTCGTGTGGGCCTGGGCGTGTCCGCGCTGGTTTGAGAACGATATGATTGGCTAGAAAGCGTCGAGGGGGCGTGGCTCAGACGCCGCATTCATTTTCTCTTCCGGACTTTGAAACTGCGTTTCGGGACGTACCGGACTTCAAACAAGCGTCTTTTTTTTTGTAGACGCAGAGATCAAAGCGCTTTTGTGAAGCGTTTTAATGAATAATTATCATAATTTATGCAAATATTCTTACGCAGGTTTGTATTAAAAGAAAGGATCTTCCGGGATCACTGGTTATTTATTTTCTTGTCTGTACGTTGGTCCACATAAAGATGGTCCTGAATCGGGCTTGCTATCTTTCTGATCGTTTTGGACTCAGTACCGGCTGATCCCAAGTCCTGAGATCGGACTTCCTGTCTTTGCTCCAATACAAAAGTGCAACCATGAGGTCGACTGTGGCTGTTGGATGCGTCCTTACTTTCATCCTGGTGGACAGTGTGGTCTCCACAATCCTCTACGTCCAGTGTTCTGGTCCAATTTCATTCTCGGACAACATCCTAGACTTTGACATCCAGCGCTCGGTCCTGGATCTGTATCTGGTCCTCCTAGGGCGTTCCTGCCTATTAATCGGCGCGTCTGTAGGCGTCCTGATGAACCAGCAAGACGGCCCAAAGCGTGTTGCATCCATGGACACTCTGGTGGTGCTCATCGGCCTCACGATGCTCTCCTACGCCCTTGCGAAGCTCCTGATTTTCTCCGAGATGGGCGATCTGATGCATGACCCCTGGTTCCTAAGCTTGTTCTTTTGGACTTGCATATCTGCAATGGGTTCTGTGTTCTTCTGGAAAGTTCTGAGCGGTGCAGACGTTGTCGACTCAGGTGTAGAAGAGAGGGAGAGGCTGGTGGATGGAGGAGAGGATGAGGAAGAAGAACAGGAGGGCGGGACGAGAGAGAAAGAGGTGAAACCGAGGCCAAATTCCGGGGCCACTCTTGGACGTCTGTTGTCGTACTGTAAGAAGGACGCAAGCCTTCTGTCTCTTGCCTTCTTCTTTCTTCTTCTCTCAGCTGTGTGTGAGTTTATACACCTAAACACACCATCAAAAGTATTCATATTCTCAAATGTATCATTCATAGTTCATAATAACACATAAATGCTTTTTATCATTTATAAAGGGTTATAACATTATTGCACGATTTTGTCACTCACCATGTATTTTTTAATTCTGTGTCTCTCCAGGCGAGGCGTTTATCCCATATTTCACCGGAAAAGCCATCGACGGTATAGTGATCCATAAAAGTATGGAATATTTCATCAAACCGATGATTATCCTCACTGTTCTGGCCGTCATCAGGTATGTTGTATTGGTTCAGGACCCCATGTGTTGGAAAGGTACTCCACTTTTTCCAAGATGGCCACCACCATAATGGTGTGACCAAACCGGTGGCAGATATTTACCGAAAGTATTTTGAATGAGGTATATTTTTGGGTGTTTCATGCATGCGACTGTGGACTGTAACATCAAATCTCTACTTCTAGTTCCCTGGCTATTGGCGTTCGTGGTGGCATGTTCTCACTGACCTTCGCCAGGCTTAACATTCGACTGAGGAACCTGCTTTTCCGCTCGTTGATGCATCAGGAGATCGGATTCTTCGACGCTAATCACACAGGTTTGTGCAAAGTCTTCCCTGACGGGACTGACACCAAACACCATTAGCAATAATATCTCATATTACACGAGGTGGTATCAAAAAGCTTCGGGACTAGAAATAACCTTAATCCAAATAGGCGACATCACGTCCCGGCTCACGGCGGACACCACGCAGGTGAGCGACCTCATCTCGCAGAACGTCAACCTGTTCCTGCGCAGCTTCGTCAAGGCAATCGGATTCTTTGTTTTTATGTTCGGCATGTCGTGGAAGCTGTCGCTGGTCACCATCATGGGCTTCCCGTACATCGCCGTGTTCTCCAAGCTCTATGGCGAGTATTACAAGGTAAGCGCATCGGAAACCTGTGGTACCGAGGCGCAATCGACCCTCTGTTAACTATATACCCATGTTGTCCCGAAGAAACTCACCAAAGAGGTGCAGACGTCACTGGCTCAGGCCAACAAAGTGGCAGAGGAGACGATTTCCGCCATGCGGACGGTTCGCAGCTTCGCCGGCGAGGATCACGAGGCCGAGTCTTATAACGGCAAGCTGCTGGAGGTGTTCGCCCTCAACAAGAAGCAAGCCGTAGCCTACGCCTGTTTCATGTGGTCCAGCTGTGTAAGTGTCAGGTATCTTTAAGGAGGAAATGTGTTGATTTATGAGGCTCCTATCAAAAATCAGATTAACTTTAGACCCAATGGTTTCCAATTGAGGTGGTTGTGGAATGTAAACTCACAAACTCCCAGTTTCAAATAAATTGTTTATGGAGACCTGATTAGACTGCTGTTTATTTGGTTTTACAATGTGACTCACAAGGGCTTCAAAGGTATAATCCAAATACAAAGTAGAGTCTCCCTGGAGATCAGTTACATGTGCATAAACCTGTAGGTTTTACCACTTGAAAAGGTGCAAAGTTCACCCTGGAGATATAAGGTTGTCTCATGATAACGAGTGAGGGAGGAACGCAATTACTACACCCTGAGCCGTAGAATGATAAAGGAATCCAAGCACTTTTGGCTCAGTAAATGTTTGAGTTCTTCAAAACTTTATCTCCTTATTTAGGTTAGTTTGAGAGTTCATTGAACTCCAACCCAATGGTTAGGTTAGGTTTAGGAATAGGTTACGGTTAGGGAGAGTTCACCATAACCCAACCCAAGTGGAACCAGAATGAATTTAATGGAATCACAAAATATTGTTTTGACAAACAAACTGAAAGCATGTATAAATAATAAAAGTATTACTCTTGCTTTAGATCTCAGAGCTGGCGTTGCAGGTGGCTATCCTGTTTTACGGAGGACACCTGGTGGTGACAGACCAGATCAGTGGGGGAACCCTCATTTCTTTTGTCATCTATGAGCTTGAACTTGGAGAATGTCTGGAGGTGAGACATACCATGATTTTACAGCCACATTCTTTATTATGTATCTTTAAATAGATTTGGTGTCTGTTTTAGCGTCAAATCTCAAATTGTTTTTGCGCCCACAGAGCATTGCGTCCGTCTATACAGGTCTCATGCAGGGTGTGGGAGCTGCAGAGAAGGTCTTTGAATATATTGACAGGAAGCCCAAACACTGTCTCGACGGCCAGGTAGCTCCAGATATGCTGCAAGGACTGGTAGAGTTCAAGAACGTGACATTTGCTTATCCTACACGCCCAGAGACCGATGTCCTCAAGGTATCGCTTTGTGTTCTTGTGTTCCCAGCCCAAATCTTATTCTTTTACAGGAATACTTTTAAGAAATCTAAAGTTTGATATGTGGGGTTAAAGCAAACCTTAGGTCTTAATGACTTTGTCCTTTCAACCCTTTTATAAACATTTTATTTGCAGAGTGTGTCCTTCAGTATCCAGCCTGGGCAGGTGACAGCTCTGGTGGGTCCCTCAGGCAGCGGTAAAAGTTCCTGTGTTTCTCTGCTGGAGAACTTTTACTCACCTCAACAAGGCCAGGTGCTGCTGGACGGCCGACCAATCGAGACATACCAGCATGGCTACCTTCACTCCAAGGTACTCCCCTTCCAAGAAAAGCGGCAAAATAAGCTACCTGAAATAATCTTTATGTTCAAAAATAAACTCGAACTCCTTTGTTTAGAAATCTGTCAAATGTGAGTCTTATAGCAAACCTATATACACAATATAGATTAAAGTATTGGGACACTTTTTTAGGACACTCTTCCAGCCACATGTGATTATTTTCCAAACTGTTACCCCAAAGCCGAAGGTACATGAAAATAACATTTCGAAAATCAATTCTTCACTCAGGTTGCACTGGTTGGACAAGAGCCGGTCCTTTTTGCTCGGTCTGTAGAGAAGAACATTGCCTATGGTCTTTCCAGCGCTCCTGAGGAAGTCGTAGTCGCAGCCGCCAAAAAGGCCAACGCTCACGACTTCGTCTGCAGCCTCTCCAAGGGCTACGACACGGGTGAGATCGGAGTGTTTAAACGTGCCTGTGCAGCCGTTCAGGACCAGCACCATAATCAACCTTATTTGCATTGCGCCACCACATGCTTAATTATTATCTGTAATAACATGTCACAGTTCTACACATGAATAAGGAATGCGCCACATTATTATTATTATTGTTTTCGAAATTTGTCCCAGACAACCAGATCGTGGGAATAATCCCACAGTGTCCAAATGTGTGGATTGACTGATCTCATTGATTAGACCACAAGCTGTAAGTCACTAGTCAGCAGGTTAGGTGCTCTGTCTTTGGTTTTCTGCTTGTCTTTTACTCAGTCCATGCCGCATTTCAGGAGTCGGAGAGAAGGGAACTCAGCTCTCAGGCGGGCAGAAGCAGAGAGTGGCCATCGCTCGTGCCTTAATCCGAAACCCAAGCGTGCTGATTCTGGACGAGGCCACCAGCGCTCTGGACGCCGAGAGCGAACACATGGTATGGGTTAAGACTTTAATCCTTGTCTTTGATGTAGACATCCTGCCTGTAAGGGGGTTTTTACATTACGCAGTTCTTAGGCCAGCATCTAGTGAGGATACTGTAAGTTTTTTGATAAAGTCTTACATCCCTGCTGAGGAGGAGATGAAACAGAGCCCAGAAATCTGTGTCCACCACTTGGACTTTAAAGACATGAGGTGATATCAAAAAGTTTCCATAATAGCTCTGTTTACAAAAAAAGCACTTTTTTTTTTAAATCTATGTTTACACATCATCATCATCATCCCCTTGCACAGCAATGCATGCCATTTCTGGAATGTTCTTCATCTTCGTGAGGGCAAGGAGCCAAATTTGTCAAGTAGGGTGGGTGCCGTAGTAGGACCATGTTGTTTACACGTGGTCAGATTAGCACCAGTTGCACAGCTCCCATTGTACACAGGACAATGTCTTTTGGCAAACTGACATGAAGGTCGGTGCTTCCTGTGACTGTGCATACAGCTCTGTGCTGCCATCTGTTGGCGTGTTTCAAAACTAGTCTCCAACCTTTTTGATACCACTTCGTAAATGTTTCTATTAACATGGTGACTCTTGAACCCCCAAAAACATACGTACCGTATTTATATATTGGCAGGTCCAGCAAGCTCTGAATACCGTCATGGAGAACTACACAGTCCTGGTGATTGCCCATCGCTTGAGCACGGTGCAGCGTGCCAACACTATCGTGGTGCTAGACAATGGCGTTGTGGCGGAGCAGGGCAACCACGACGAGCTGATGGATCTCCACGGCCTTTACTACAGACTCATCCGGAGGCAGATGCTGGGTTCCGATCCAAGCACCACGGAACGTCCGCGTCCATTCTTAGAGTTGCCTCGGCATCGGGAAGAGGACGAGAGCAGCGGGGACGAAAACGTCCCAAGATATTGATCTGTGTATTCTTGTTTTGGCACAGGGGTTTCATATTTGTAGCCATGAAAACTACCTCGATTCTTTAAAGCACGGCAAGCTAGGCAGCTTTTTAGAGGGCATTTAAGCACTCCGGGGAGTCGGATTGCCCCAGTGTGCAGGCACCTATTTTGTAAAATACGTGCGAATATTTAATGACAGAAACATGCCACCTTCTGGAAGCAGCCAGTTCTTCTTCTTTAATCAGTTTCCAATGGAGTGTAGGTCATATCTGCTCATCCTAGATCCATATAAACCAAAGAATGCTGTAAACCTTATATAAGATGCTGTAAACCTTCAGAGCATTACAACAAACATCATGTAATATCACTGTAACTCTACTGAATGCATTACATGCTGTACATATAAATGAGTATGACAGTGGTATCATATTGGACCATGGGGCCAGTGGCTATAATCCAGCTGAACATCCTCACAATGAACCTGAATGATGTCTCAGTTGATAATATGCATAGGAGGAGTGTTTGTTCACTGGGTTTCCTGTTTACTCCACATACAGTATAGGTGTGATGATCAGGTGTACTTTGGTCTGATGCGATCTTAAAATAAAAAGAGACAAAAAAATGATTCATGGCCTGTATTTGTGTAGTTTAAAGGTACTCTATGCCAAAAGTACCAGGATTACAAGACGATACAACGTTTTTCGGGTGCAGTAGCATGACATTTCTCCTTGACTTGAACTAGGAGATCCAAGCCTGTTCCAGATCTCTGTTCCAGGCCTGTTATGCATCCACCCAGACCCATATATATATATATATATATATATATATATATATATATATATATATATATATATATATATATATATATATATATATATATATATATATATATATATATATATATAAAGAGAATGCTGAAGATGGAGCCACCAGAAAGGAGGAAAAGAGGAAGACCAATGAGGAGGTTTATGGATGTGGTGATGGAAAAGACATACAGAGTAGTATGGAGACATATGATCCGCTTTGGCGCCCCCTAATGGTAGAAAACTGAAAAAAGATGAAGAGCTACATATTAAAGCTTCAAGATATTTGACACAGGATACAATTTGCAGTAAAATAATAAAAAAAACCTCTGGCGGCTCAGAAATGTTAGACCAAAGCGACTATTAATGTAAAATCAGAGAAAAGAAAAAGAATTGCGAAATCTACGATAAATCCAAAACAGTAACAATGATAATACATATATATATATATATATATATATATATATATATATGTGTGTGTATACAATATACCAGATACCGGTAACATCCGGGAATTTCCCTTCTTTACTGTTCACACTTGTGCCCTTTTTAGTGCGGAAGAGTGCGGTTTGGGACGGAGCCGAAACCCGGACCGTAGTCTTCCGGTCGGTGAAAAGCAGGGTGTGTGTGTGTGTGTGTGTTGGCGAACTTAAGAAGGCCAAGCAGGGGGAAGAAGACACCAGGTCGTGCCAGAAATGGCTCGCTTCGGTAACAAGCTGAGCTCCTACTCCATCGCTCAGCTGTCCGAACTGCTCGAAGACGACGAGAAGCTCAACCAAATAGTTCAGGACCTTGAAGAGGTGAGATCTTCTCTTCCATACTGCTATTATCCAGAAAACAAAACAAAAACCTGCTCATGACAAAGGAAAGTGTGTCGGTCGTGAATCAGTCCGAGTGTTTGTTTGTTTTTCTCGAGTTCTATAAAGATATAAATTTGTTTACACGAGTTATTTCGTAAAAAAACGCGTTAGTTGATCCAAATATCCTGTTTGTGTTTTTATTTACACTCCAAAACACTTAATTAATAATTCACAATTTAATTTTGTTGTTTGGAAATGGTTCGTGTTTGTAAAAACAAGCATACAAACAAAAAACAACACTTATGACGTCAATAAATTACTACGCCGCACTACTTCCGTCGATCAACTGACAAAAAAACAAACAAAAATCACATTTAAATCTGACTTTTTTTCAGGAAAAAAGTAGTAAATTTGACTTTAAGTTTTAAAAGTTGGCCAGCCACTGAAATGAATATATTTCTGAGGAAAAAAAATATTATATATATATTTTTTTAGTAAATACGACTTTTGTTTGAGGTGTTTGTTTAGATGCTAAAAAAACCCAAACAAAAACCCAAAATTCCAGCTTTCGAACCAAGTAAATAATTGAAGCGATCTATTAATTTGTGTAAATCAAACTTCTAATTGTCATAATATTCGACTGTATTGCTGAACATTTCCATATTTGTGGATATAATGTTCTCCACCCTTCTGGAAAGATGTCCTAGATTTTTTTTTTTTCGATTTTGGTCCTCCAACCCACAAGTCTGGTGTAAATTTCTGTATCGATGAAGGTGAATCAGGTGCAGTCAGCGTTCCAATTCATCCCAAAGGTATTCAACTGTACACTTCCAACCCGTGGAAAGCATATCTCCATGGTCCTACTGGAATAAGTTTGGATCTCCTGGGAGGATTTCATGCTTGGGAGAACCACAAATGGCGAATTATAACGTATATATATTTCTACTATAACTAATGCAATTATTACTCATACAATTATTACTTGTACAATTATAGCCCTTTAAACCTTTCAATTCGTGACTGATATCTGCTCATCAGTTTACACCAGACTATATCGCAGCGTCATCGTGGTTAAATAGTCTGATTCTTTTGGCTACAGCGCATTTGCTTGGCAAATTTTTGACCGGATAAATAAAAGCACTAGTATTTGACCCTGGTTTCCGTGGGTAAATGTTTTAATAGTTGATTGGATTGGATTGGGGTTGGGGGGGGTGTGGCTAAATGAAATAAGATGCATCAGCTATCCAGATATATCCGGGATATTAGAAGTGTGTATGTGGAGTGTTTGATTTAATAAGTGCAGTAGTTTTGCTTTCAGTTCTCAGGAAATACAGGACGGAGTGCACACGTAACACACCTAGCGGAGTCACACACCTCGAAATGTCGGAAATGTTGGCTCGAAATGTCGGTTCGGTTTCGATACCACCGTCTAGACAAGCGCCAACGATTAATTACGATTGTTCTATGAATCATCCTGCTATTACGGAGAGGATCTAAGGAGGCATTTCTCAGAATTTGTTAGTTTTATATGCTATACATACTTTTATTTTTGATTTTTTAATTTGTAGCTTTTGAAATTTCTTGAAAACACATCCAAACGCTGGAAGTCTGACACTCGTGCTTTGCGTACCAACGCCTGTGTTTACACTTGATTTTCGTCCAAACGGGTTCCAGCTGCTCGCCGACAAGCTCAGCTGTGTGTGTTTTAGGAGAGGGTTTGCAGTCGGGGGACGGCTCATCCTTCTTTTTTTTTTCTTTTTTTTCTTTCAATAAATGTCACACCGCAGCCAGTACTGGATTCTTGAGACCTAATATACCAGAGACACTAAATATAGCAAAGGCCAAGATTTGCAGAATCGCGGCACGTTCAAAGCTTGAATGGAAAGTTAAGCTTTGACCCTGAAAAAAGGGCGTACCTTGCGCAGAGCGAATGGAAAAGTATGCGACTTATCACAGCGTCTAGTAAAGAAGTCAGGTGGTGACAAGGTGCCCTCATCGACGTGTTCTCTACACGCCCAGTGCCTCTGTAACAGTACACACCTATAGCCGTCTAGCCGTAGGTTCTTAGTGTAAGTGAGTTGGTTGAAAGTGTAGCAAAGACTGAACATCCCATCCCACAGTAGATGTTTCACCAGATTCTTAAGTGTTCTTGTGGAAATCTGTGAGATTTTAGTTGGCCACAAGGGGGTTCCTGATGAGGTGAGAAGCCCTAGGGTGCAATCAGCCTTCCAAATCATCCCAAAGGCGTTTAATAGGGTTGCAGTCAGAGCTCTGTAGATCTTCCACACACTTCCAACTGATGTAAAGTAGATCTTATGAAAGCTGGCTTTCTGCACAAGGGCTGGAACAGGTTTGGGTCTCCTAGTTCATGTGAAGGAAATCGTATTACCGCTACACCCAAAGACCTCAAAAAAATGGAAAAGCCAGTTTTTTGTATAGTTGAATGCGTCGGTTTAACTGCGTTGGCTTCGCACGTTTTTTTGGCCTTCGAGGCGTCCTTGCTAAAACCTTAAATGAGTGAGCCGTGAGGTGTAAAGCCGTAGGGAAGTGAGTAAGCAACATTGGCTCATAGATAATCACCAAACCAGAATAGCTGAAGCCTCCGAAAAACAGATTCGTTTGCATACAGGAAGCCGTGCTTCCTTCACGTACAATGTGTGGAAAAAAAATTTTTGTGTGCAAAGTGACCACCGGGGGGGGGTGACCGCAGGATATTTTTTACTGCGAACAATCACATCATGCATATTTTTGTGAGGATCGACGGCACAAATCCTTTTTACATTTCTGTGGTCAGCCAGTCGATGGATTCACTACGTTCAGAGGAAATATAGCGCTTTCTTTGGACCTTGCGTGTATCTAGTGTATATTGGTAGCCTTGTATAAATGTTGCGTGCACCTACATCACAGTCCCTGTGTTACTTCTCAAGGATTCTTGGTTAGGGTAAGCTTTTCTTTTAATTTTTTTAGCCCACTGATTTAGCATTGCTTTAGTCTCATGATGCTTTCGGGACTCTGTGCCCTTTCTTTCTGTGACCACCCGTTGCCTTCGAACACCACACCTGACCCGACCTATTAGGTAATTATCATGCTACTGATGAGAGTCAGCGCAGCACGAACGATAACGTCGTTGCTCAGGACCGTCTGAAGCGAGACTTTCCTTCCCCCCACTCCCGGATTTCTGCCGTCAGCTGGCGTTTCAGTTTCAGTGTCAACTGCATGTAACTTGGGTAGAACTTGACTAGCTGGATCAGGTGTGTTCGTTTATTGTGGTGACGGCTGTGTACGTGGCTGTAAAAGAACCTGAGATTATGTTGCTCTGGAATGGGGTACGATTTCCACCAAATCTTCATGGGGGCACATTTGAAAAATCTGTTGAACTCCAAAAACTAAAGGTGCCAAAAAAGTAACTGCTCCTGAGGATCAATCCGTTACTAGAACCTTTGTTGTACCTGATTTACCTGTGCGTATAAAACAGTGTGAATTTTATATATGTGCTAGTTCTCAACCTGTGGTTTGAGTGGCAATGGGTGGAGAGTGTGGTACGCTTACTCCTCTTATCAAAAGATTCAGTTCCTTGTTTTTCTGCTCGCTACGCTGAAACCGGAACAACGACGCCAGTTATTAACTGTGGTGGTTTGTTGTTTTTTCCCTCTCCTTGACTTGTGTCAAGTTTCATTCACCAGTTAGTATCTACAGCACACAGTAGCCACATCTATGCACGTTTTTATAGGGACCGTTTGTAGATTTGGGATAACGATTGAAAAAATGCGTATGGTCTTCTGAGTAGAGTACATACATGTCCTAATGGGGTTTCGACACATTTATAACTGCATTATATCTACTTTTTTATTTATTCTGGAGATGTTCCCGCCTTGTTTCAGTTCAGTTTCTCGTCGATGTTCAGTTTTTTTTTTTTTGCTTTGGAGTCCTTTCCGGATCAGTATTTGCTTGCAGCGGCATGACGCTGCTCTGGATCGTCCTTCTATACGTGGAATCCGGTCTATACGCCATCCGAGTCCCTGAGATTGAGCAATCCTCTTCCGGCTTATCCGATTTAAAAGAATTTGACACCACTGCAACTAATAATACATACCACTAAATTCTTACATTCCTTACTCGCTATTGTTCAAACGACACTTTGTACCTTGATTTGAAAATTTTTCAACAGGGATTTTTTGGTGGAGTGGGGATTGCTTTGTAATACGGTGTGTATGTGTACACCTTTAGGTGCAGGAGGTGCAACAGAATAAGGAAACGATCCTGGCAAGCAACCGGAGCCTGGCTGAGCAGAACCTCAAGCTGCAACCCAGATTAGACCATCAGAAGAATGAGCTCACGAAGCGCTACCGCTGCCTGCAGGAACAATTCGAGGCCTTCCAACTTCGCAAGTCCACGCTAGGTAATGTCTCAATACAAAAAATATATATTTTATGTCTCTGCTCAACCTCCTTGTTAGTTCCTTCACCCTCCGTGACGATGTTTATCTCTCTACCGCACACTCATCAATAATAAAATGGCAACGTCTGATAGGTGTCTGATAGCCGATCTAACTCGGGAATTCTCTCGAGGTGACGATTCACAGTTGCATTTAGATCCACACCACACCCGGTATACTGTGCTTGTGTGTATTATGAATGAAGAAAAAATAAAGCCGCTACTGATTACCCTTGTGACGCAGTCGTTGCCAGGAGGCTCTTTCCAAACATCTTGCTAAAACACTGCTCTTGTTTTGTTTTCTTTTTTTTTTGTCTGGCCTCTGATCTCAGATACAAGGCAGATACACGTGTAAATCGATGTCACTTTCTACCCTTTTGTCATGGGTAATGAATAGATTTTGTGATATTATGTTTACATTAATGATCTTGTTCTAATGTGGCATTGTTGGGAACTGTGTTAGTGTGTGGACACCTGAGCAGAAAATCGGTCAGTGCGTCTTTTTGAGCTTCAATTCCAAATTTAGTCGCCAGTTGATGTTTTGATAAACGCCACTCTACTGGGAAGACGTTCCACTAGATTTGTGCTTGTGGAGATTTCGCTCATTCGGCCACAAGGGTGTAAGTAAAGTCAGGTACTGATGTAGTTGAGGTGAAGAGGCCTGGGGTGCAGTCATGGTTCCAATTCCATCTCATGTACCAGTCAAAGGTTTGGACACACCTTCTCCTGTAATTATTTTTTTATTCATAACTACTTAAGACATCCAAACTCTAAAAGAACACATATTTTGTAAGTTTGGCAACCTCGAAACATTTTCTTATCAGATTCAAGAGGTAGTTACCTGGAATGGTTTTCAAATTTATTAGTGCTACTACAAATACTGTACAAATCCATATTGTGGCATGGATCACTTGAGTAAAGAAAAAAAAAGTCGATTTATTAATCTCAAGAAATGAAGTATAGTCAGTCAAAAAGAACTCAAGAACTTTGCACTCTCCAAAACCACTTCCTCTGCTGCAGAGGAAAAGTTCTTTTAGAATTACCAGCCTCAGAAACTGCTGATTTACATAAATCCTTCTCATAGTTCAAGGAGCAGGCATATAAACATCCACTGTTCTGAGGGGACTTTGTGAGTCAGACCTTCGTGGCAAAATTGCGACAAAGAAAAGCATTACTTCAGAAGAACAAGAAGTAGAAGAGACTTGCTTGGGCCACGAAACACAAGGAATTGACATTAGATCTGTAGAAAATTGCCTTTTTGTTCTGATAAGTCCAAACTTGAGATTTTTGGTTGAACTGCCATGCTTTTGTTATATATATAGAGGGTTACCAGACTGTTCCTGTGGTTCACACTGTAAAGCATGGAGAAGGTGTGATTATGTGGTGGTGCTTTGCGGGTGACACCATTGGTGATTTAGTCAAAAAATGAAGGGTTCACTTAACCAGCATGGCTACCCCACCACTTTGTACTTTGTTTTTCCAACATGACAGTGACCCCAACCACATCTCTAGGCTATGTAAGAGCTGTTTATTTAGGAAGTAGTGATGGAGTGTGGCATCAGATAACCTGGTCTCCACAATCACCTGATCTAAATTCAATTGAGATGGCTTGGGATGAGTTGGACTGGGGAGTAAAGGAAAAGCAGCCAACAGACACTCACTACCCCTGGGAACTCCTCAAAACTGTTGAAAATCCATTCAGAGATTGTGATGTTTGGATTTATTTGCGTCCAAAAAAAAAAAAAAAAACCCTCATAGAAGACAAACCACTTTGAGTACAAGTGATTTTATAGGAGGCTAAGCAAAAGGATGAGAACTGTTCAGTTTTCAGTTTAACTTTACCTGTCGTGACTCACATGTTAGTTCTGATTTCAGTCAGCAAGTCTGGTGGTAGTTTGATTTTCCTCATCAACCACATCGAGTGTTACCATGTTACTATTGCACATACCTGCTAAAGACTAAGGAGAAATGTTGCTGTGGTTATGTGACGTCACTTCTCTATCCAAAGAGGGAACCTTGTAGACTTGCTTCCTTTGTCCCTGCTCAGTCTATCTTCCCATCGAAAGTAGGTCATGCTCATTCAAAGATAGATTATAGCCACCGACTCGAGAAGCTGGGAGTGGGGAAACCCCCTTCCTGGATATCCAGGGGAAATTCCTGAGTCCTCCTGTTCCTATGGAGGAGCAGCATCTTGGTTCATCCTATTTTTGTATCTGCTCCGTGCAGGAAAGGTTCCACCGATTTTGATTTCAGTTGGTCCATTTCAAGTTAAAGCTTTCTGTAGGCGAATGTGATACCTGTACTTGCCCACAATGTAATTACATATGACTCATCACAATTTCTGTTGTTTGCTAACAGACAAAGGTACCATTTGTCTTTTACTTTTGAACATACTTATACCACTTTCTGGGTCAACTGAAGAAGAATACCAGGCTTTTAGTCTTCTAATTGAGGTAATTACAAGGCCAATGATTAATATCAGACTTTCATTTAATAGCAAGGGGCTGCTCATTTTAGCCCCTGCAACTTTTAGTCCATTAGGGCTCTGCAAACGTCAGAATCAGAAACTCAGCTATGTTGTATCATTGACCTGTGATTTAGCTGTAACTGTCTAGGCAGAAACCTGAGCAGCACTTTGGGCTTTGTTACTGGTCCATTACTGCGCCCCAGGCTTGATAAGGCAGCACAAACCTTACACAATACTTGCTGGATCCCATTATAACCTTCATCTTGATCTTGAAATACAGACTAGATTTTTGTCTCCTTTGTGGGGTCTTCAACATTTAATTAGGCACCATAGCAGCTCTTTTGTGTACAATCCTTTTTGATGATGGAAAATATAATTTGTATTTTTTTTTTTTCTGCTGACAGACCACATGTCTGGCAACACATCTTTGGATACATTACTTGCATTGTTGCAGGCAGAAGGAGCCAAAATAGAGGAAGAAACAGAGGTAACCACTTCCACCCACCACTAACCACATGAACATTGCTGGTATTCAGCACCAGTACTAATGCTCTGTTTTCTAGGTCGGATGTGTAATTGTCACAAGATCCTGTAACAGTCCTTGGCATTTTCCCAGACATTAGATTTTTCTTAAGGCCATTGGGGATTAGCATGAAATAGGGTGTGACTACCCTATTGAATCTATAAGAATCTGTCCTAGAAAAGCTTGTTCTCACTGTAATGGCTATTCATGCTGATCTACTAGTAGTACAGAGATATACAATTCACAATAGGTTATGTTTTTCATATCAAAAAAGCTCCTTTGGTGGAAAAGTGATCAAAAAAAAAAGTTTCTAGGCTAATTTATGAAGTTAGGGTATGTATCAGCTAAGGGAAATTACTTAAAATAAGTCAACAAAGAAAATACTCCAATTTGTTATATTCTGTGATGAATTTCTGTCTTTGTTTTTTCCAGGCTTTTATTAGGAAGATTAGATAATGGGAAACATGTTATATATTTTCAAAATAGGTTGCCACAGATGACCGCTGGCATCCACTTTGTTACAGCTTTTAAGAGGGTGAAAATAGTTTTGAATTGCGTATAATAATAAGGTGCTGACAGTCATTTCCTCCTTATCCCTTTCCTTCATAAACAGAACATGGCTGACACTTTCCTTGATGGCGCTGTACCCCTGGACGGCTTTATCGATGAGTATCAGAGCAAGCGCAAACTGGCTCACCTGCGAAGGGTAAAGATCGAGAAGCTTCAGGAACTGGTGCTGAAATCGCCAACGACGGTTGTCCAGGTCGCTCGTCACACCGAAATAGCATCCGCACCTGCTCCCCTCCAGAATGAGCCCCATAGTGCCCCAGCCCCACAGCCCAGAAGAGCCCCTCCACTACCCCCCATCAAAAATCTCAGCCCTCAATCTCAGCCAGCTCCAGTAATGGTCTACCCTGCTGCCCCATACCCACCAATTCCACCCCGAGCGAGACAACCCCAACCCACTTACCCTTCTCTTTGCATTTCACAGTACCCCCCACCAGTGCCACAGAGATCTGCCCCTCGGATGGCTCCTCAACCGGGATTCATCTTGCAGTGATCTTTCGACTCTTGCATCCTTTTGGGAAGGAACTATCTATGCACTGGATGTCCAGCTGTGCCTTCCTGACGGTCCTCCTGCTGAGTATATCACGCATGGACATGCTGGACACCTATTCAGATGGGGGTTGTCTAGACTGATTGGAAAGTAATGTCAGCAATGGTACCTTTTGTTTTATTTCGCACTTTAGACTTTTGTTCTTCTGGAATCGGGATCTAATACAAGATGTCTGGCAACCTTGCATCTCGCTCCTCCTCCTTTCTCGGTTGCGTTCGATGTAAATTAATTTCCTCTTGCTGTCAACTCCAGTGTGTTAAGAGCCCACTGTACATCATAAGGTCTAAGACCCAAGCTGATTATGGTCCAGCTTTGCGTTTCTGTTTGTGTACCCTGGCCATTTTATATAACCTCTCAAACATTTCATATCTAGAAAAAAAAATGGATTCATCACTGATGATGATAAAGCCTATGCAAACAGAGACCCAACTGTGTAGCATGCATATGCAAAGCAAATGTTTTTTTTTTCTTTTACATCCCAGGTTTTGTGCACCGACATGTAGCACACAAATGTGTGTTCTTCTGTTGCAGATTCGTTTCTTGTTCTTGTGTGCTTGACTGAATTTAGGAGTAGGTTGCCAGGTAGGTTATAAGTAATGATTGTAATGGTGTCAGAGGAATGCATTGGACTAAAGGCATGTTTGCCGTGGTGATGATAATCGTGCTCGTAATGTGAAAGAGCCTTGAACTTGCAGATCCTGAATGACTGCTTCATTCAGGCCAAGTTTCAGCTTAAAGGGGGGATACTTTGGCTAAACAAGTTTGATTAACGGAACACCAATATGTGGCAAGTTTTTTTTTGACCATGCATCTTATAAACTTCGAGCACGGTAGATCAGAACCGAGCAGGTCCGTAGTGACACAGGAGACAGGCCAGCGATCTTTCAAAACTGAACAGGTACAAATTTTTGGTGTGTACTGGGATGAATCACTCGCCGCCACCGTGAGAGATGTGAGTTTCTTGCACTGTCTGTTTTTGTGTACTAACACTGAAAAAAAACTAACACACGTTCATTATTTTACCTGTTAATTATTTGTCGGATACATATTAACGCGCAAACTTTAAACTCGGGGAAATAGTTAATATTAAAGCTCGCCGCTTTCCTTTACAGCCAAACTAACGTCGATCTGCGAGGCATTTTGAAAATCGTAAATTTCGAGGGGTTTGTTTCCGTGAACCGCTTGGAAACGCTGCCTACAAACTTCAACCGCTTTCTAAAAACACCGCTGAAGTGTTCCTTAAAATATTCCTTCTCAAAAGGAAAATGTGTGTACACATCCGTACAGATTGGCGTCATTGAACCAGAAATGCTTTTTTTTTTATTTTTTATTTTTTTTATTTTATTATTATTTCTGCTCCTGCAGTATTTATTTATTTTTTTTTGTTAGTACACTCCGGCGCTTCAATATAATTTTTATTTATCCATTTTTTTTCCCCTTGTGTTTTTAACCATCTACTATTTTAATGCCAGCAAAAATTTCGAATAAATTTTATCGTTTTTTTATTTTAACTGAAAATTAATGAATGCAGTAAAAATGCTACACTACACTAAACAAGGATCTGTGTCAAATAGGTTTCCAAGGTTATAAAATATGGGCTTTCTTTGTTCTGTGAGCATCAATTCTTACTTTAAACTCTAAGGTTTAAAGCCGTGGACATGACAATGCTGTCATGAGACCTGGAATCCATAACGCTGAATTGCTTCGGGTGTCACTTTCACCCCTGCATGCCATCCTGTGCATAATTACAAGTGTCCTTATATGCTGAGATGACAAATGCTGTATGGGTTTGGTCTACATTCACACACGTCGTGTATCTACGGGTTCCTGGGTCCTGTTGGCGAATTTCAAACCCTAACCCTGCTTTTACACCCACTCGGTTCAACTTCGCTCTGTAGATCGTGAGTTGAATTAAGGGTAGCAGGAAAACACTGTGCACTTGAGGGAGGTACTTGGGAACCTGTGGTTTATGCGATACGACGCTGATGCATCCTAATGTGAATCCTTTTGAAATATTCAAATAGCTGCAGTTCGCCGTCGTGCCCCTTTTACATGCAAAAGCCGTGCAGTGACCTGCAGAAATTCGTGTGGATAAGAGAGAACAGCTCAGCGTTCAATTGTCATGTGCCATTCTGTTTCTCCAGAGCAACCTGGCTGTTCCTTTTTTTAAATATTTTTTTTAATATACGTATATAAATATCAGCACTAATAATAATGTTTCGGTACACTTTTATGCTTGGAAAGGACTGACCAGTAGTCTTAATCGCAGTGAAACGCTGATACAAGCACCTAGATAGTCAGCAACCTTAAAAGAGCCACCATTTACCCCAGCATGTGAGTTGGTGTAATTTTTTTATTTTTTTTGGGTCTTCATGTAGATCTAATATGGCTGTTTGATCACACCCCTAATGTAAAATGTACTTGATTGCATTAGACTGTTGTATCGTTCGTTTGGGGAAAATAGGAAAAAGTTGTCGGATTGACCCATGTCTATTTTAAAGATAATAAAAAATTCTAAAAAAAAGAATGGTATTGGAAGTCCTCTTGCTCTGTCATTTGCAATGCTTTTCAGCTTGACCTGTCTCTCTGATTTTGCACACATCAGCGCATCTGTACCAGGTGGGTTATTTTTCTACTTTCCTAATGACTGGACTAAACAAGAATTTGTATTTTTTTTTATTGTTTTAATGGTGTGTTATTACCTGTATTTCTAAAAACACTAACTCTTTTTTTCTACGAGGAAACACTGGCTGGAAACGATGGACGAGCAGAGTGATCAGCTCAGCCTTTTTATTTTTTTGAAAAATTGGTTAGCTGATTTTTTTTTTTCCCAGCAAGGTGAATGTGGCGCCTCCTTGTGGCCACATTTATTCAGTTATGTTCATAATTAAATGAAAATCTACCCAACTGTTTCTCTACATTTGAGTCTGTAAACAAAGATGAATTCTCTGTCATGGACGAATCCCCTTGATTACAGCTTGACAATTATCTATGAGTGATCCCAGGTACCTGAAGTTCTCCACCTCTTCTCCCTGCAACCGCACCCCTCCACTGCCCTCCCTCTTTCACACACATGTACTCTGTCTTACTCCTACTGACTTTCATTCCCTTCTCTCCAGCACTCCAACCGACTTTCCACTCTTCATCTTCTTAATCGCTGCTTTCTTAGCTACACTGTCCCTCTGCCAGCACCAATCTTAGTCTCCAATCTCCTTCAGTTGCATCTCCTACATAGAACATAGTCCACCTGTGTGCCCCTTCCTCCACTCTTATACGTCACCCTATGATCCTCCTTTTTAAAAATAAGTGTTCACCACTGCCATTTCTATCCTTTTAGCAAAATCTACCACTATCTGCCCTTCCACATTCCTCTCCTTAAAACCATACCTACCATCACCTCCTCATTACCTCTGTTCCCTTCACTTACATGCCCATTAAAGTCTGCCCCAATCACCAATCGTTCATTTCTATGTTCACCTTCTACCATGTCATCTAATTCACTTCAGAATCTTTCCTTCTCCATCTCACAGCCAACTTATGGAGCATAAACACTGATGACATTTATCATTATCCCTTCAACCTCCAGCTTCATCACTCTTTTAGAAAGTCTCTTCACCTCCATTACACTCTTACTGTACTCTTCCTTCAGAATTCTCTTTTCATCCACACCATGATAGAACAGTTTAAACACCTCCAATGTTCCTGGTCTTACTCCCTTTCCACTTGGTCTCCTGAACGCACAACATATCTACCTTTCTCCTCTCCATCATTTCAGCTCCCTCTCTCCCTTTACCAGTCATAGTACCAACCTGAACCTCCACTCTCCTACACTTCTCCTTCTCCTGCTGTCTCTGTAGACGTCTTCCTCCTCTCCTTCTCCTCCTTCGGCCAACAGTAGCCCATTTTCCACCGGTACCCTGTTGGGTAACGACCTGTGGTGGTCGTCGGTAACCCGTTTATCCGGGCTTGGGACCGGCACTAAGAGTGCACTGGTTTTATCTATACAGTGACCCCTCATTTATTGCGGTATTTATGTTCCAAAACCGACGAGCAATAAACGAAAAACCGCGATAAACTGACGCCACCCTGAAAATGCAATTTTATGTATTTACGTTACTGTAGTAACATTTTACTTCATTTTATTATGATTATATTTATTATTAATACATTTCATTGCTTCAAAATAAAACTCAATAAAAACAATTTCCAATGAGTTTTTTTTGGTCTCTTGTTCTAGGATAAACAGAATTTGCATCCACATATAACTAATTAGAAAATAATTAGTTGTATGGATGCACATGCAATTCCGCGATAAACCGCTAGAGCGAGATTCCAAAACGGGGGATTACTTTGTATATATAAAGAAAAGGGTACTTAAAAACCCAGATTAATTATAAAGTGCATTAAGTAGGGCGCAGGAAGGCGCTGTGTTCTGCACTGAGTAGTGCGCTTGGGTAGTCAGTGGGAAGTCGTTTGGAGCACCGAATGTGAATGAAGGGTATTCAGAGCAGGAGGCGTGGGATATGGACGCTGGATGGGGACGTCATGACGTCGGGAGCTCCGGGTTCCGCCATGTTGTGGGAAGGAAGGAAACCTCGGGAAATAAATCGTCTGTAATCCGCGGATGAGCCGAAGGGAGGGGACGGAGCTGGAGCTGGATCCGGAGTGATAGGCGAAGAGGCAGCGCGGAGTGGGAGGGTATATACGCCGCTGTTTATTTACTCCCTCTTTCTCCTCCTCCTCCTCTGTGGTCACACCGGCGCGTGAGACCCACGGACACGCAGAGACGCGGCGCGAGTTTCTGTGCGACTTTGACAATCAGACTGGGGACAAAAAAAAAAAAGTGGAAAATCGGATTAACATCCACGCGCGTACTCGAGTCTAATCATCTGCTCATCAGTGTCCACACAAAGACTCGAAGCTGGAGTTGGGCATTAAAAAAAAAAAAATCACTGCTGTCCTTATTTTCCCGCGAAAAAGCGACCCGTTGCTATAGCAATTAATTAAGCCAGCGACTAATTACCATGCTCCTCTCACGTGCGTTCTGGACTTGGTCGCTTTGCTGACTCGAAACGTTGAGGAGGTTTTTTTGGACCAGGGGGACACTCGAAATCAAGAGGGGACATCTGGAGAAGTCCCTTTAAACACTTCGCTTGACATTTGTGTGTGTGTGTGTGTGTGTGTGTGTGTGTTTGTGTAGGGGGGAAAACTAGAAAAGCGATTGAAGCAAAGATGTCGACCAAAGAACCGAAAGAAAAACAGTCGACCACTGAGCGAATCGTTAAAAGTAAGTTTACTCTCGTTGAGACGAAGTTGTCTCGGTGGGGGTGGGGGGCTTCGGAACGTCTGAGCTGCTTGTAGCTTTACCAGAAACCCCTGGACCCTGCTTGATCGACCCTCAGATGCTCATCGCTTATGCACGTTTTTCCTCCAGCATCACCTGTACCTGTATCTTCACCTTCACCTTTGTGTCTCCATGTCTTTCATAACGATGTTGAGTAAAGTCTCATGTTGCCATGTGTCTTGTTTTTAATCATCACGATTTGCCTTTTGAAACCTTCATTAGGTTGGGTGTGTTTTCTTTTGTGTTTGTTTCCACAGTCCATGCAGTTATTGGCAGGATTTCTGCTTCTTGATTTCAAGAATCTCCAGAGCAAATAGAACTAGAGATTCGGTGTGCTGCTTGGAGAACGGGGCGAACGGAGTTAAAAATAAACCACCAAGATATCTTTCATGGATGTCTGCTATATATCTAGATTTGCTCCAGACCATTTAGGTTGTATTTTTTTGTGTGTATGTAACTTTGGAGTTTTGCATGTTCTCAACTGAGGTTCCTCAAAGCTTGAGTTTCCTTCAACCTTTTAAAAGCCTGTTGGTTGACCTTTTTAATTTGCAGTACACAATGTTCTTGAATGAATTTGTGACCAGCTATCCATTGGTGTCCTTCTTGTATTTTTTTTGTGTGGATGGAGATCTTTTTAAAAACAATGTTGGATAATGTGGATAGGAATTATTTGGAAAAAAAAACAGGGATCTCCATTTCTATATCCCTCTGGTGTAAATGGTAAGTCTTCATGCCTGGTCCAGTCCTAGGTAATGGATAAGGGAACTCTCTGCTTCATACCTTATTAATTGAAGCTGTGGTGGTTAAGTTCACCTGGCTCCCAGGAGAACCCGTACTCTGTGCTTTCCACTGGCTTTCCTGAAGATTCACCCCTGGCTTTTTGCGTTGGTGCTTTTTGGCAGTGCCAGGTTTTCAAATGCAGAGAGAGTAGAGTGAGGTAAGGAAATAGAACCCGAGAGGTAAATTAGAAAAATCCTCCAAACAAGCGAGGGATTTTTGCAACACTGGGAAACCTTAGTCGGCTTGGGTTTTCACGGTTGTCTTCTCTTTGTGGAGAAGTATTCAGAAAAGGGCTGGACTCATACTATAACATCTACATCCTAAGGTGTTCTTGTAAGGTGGTTCTAATATCAATAGTCCATCAAGATCTGAACAGATGGATTTCCCTTTTGCTTATTGCCTAAAAATTCAGCGTTTTTGTTCCACCTGCTAATGTTCAGTCTGCACTTCGGTTCCAAAAACCATGGATTGGTGGAAAAAAAAACGTGGCCATCACCTGACCCCATTGAGGATGGAGTGCCACTGTCACTTAACCACAGGTGTTTGGACTAATAACAGGCCACAGTTTAACCCAGGTGCCTTTTTGGCTTTGGTAATATCCATCATTTAGACTGGCTCTCCCAACACATGGCCAGAACTGGATCTGTGTAGTGTATATAAACTGTACATGTGGGCAAGACAAAGCTGCTTGCCATCTGCTTTCGAAAGCTCGCGGGGGCTCCGAGGATAGTGAACGTCTGCTCCTACTTGGAGACCAGAGATCCACTTCTAATGCATATTCATGGTGTGACTTATTCTACCAGTCTTAGTCTAGCCTCGCGTCTATTCTTGTGTACCTCGGGGCGAGAATCCTGTTCGCAGTATTGTGAGATCTTAAAATAAACACGGTGAACATGGAATCCCCAGCTAATAGAGGCTTTGCCTAATCACTTCTTAGAGCCTGTACCCAGCTTATAGTCCCTTTTCCCAGCCTGTAGTGTGGACCCAGGAGGGCTTACTATTTATTTTTACTCTCCCAGTCAAGGGAAGGGCGACGAAGTTCAGGAGGTGTGTCATGGGTAACTCTCATTTAACCCACTTCCTGTCCAGCAAGGATAGAACGGAAAGAGCTCAGAAAAGCTCTATACGTTGGCCGTCACCGTGTCCACGTGTTTAGATTTTGCAAATGCACTTGGACGACTTAAGATGTAGGTGTTCAGGGAGCTTGCGACTATACACTTCCTGTTTCCTGATTTCCAGATTAGCTTTGTTATGATTGACTCTGGGTCGGCTATTGAGAATTGTTTTATCACTAAAATGGCAGTACAAACTTGGGGAACACCATCAGGACATTATTATTCATTTTATTTAATTATTATTAATACATTTCATTTTTGGCGCTATAAGGTAAACACGTTTACTTTCAAGGACATCCCACAATATCAAAATCGGTTAATAATAAATACTCACTGGGCAGTTGGCCTGGTTTGATAGAAAGCTGCTTGATTCATCACCAGATGTCCTGTTTTCAGAGAACCTTATTTATTATTTCCTCTAAAATAGCACCAGTAGGTTTTTGGAATATTTGTTTGCCATTTGATATGGTGCAATTTTCAGTCATTGTAACAGCTTGTTTCTTGAAATCTGAGGTAATTTTTTTTTTTAAACCGATTCAATCTATGTCTTATGAACAAAGTGCTAATAGATGTTTTTGCTGTGAACACACCTGATCTTTCCTCAAACAGGCTGGTTACAGATAATGCAGACCTGAAGCGATCCAATCATGAAAACATTGGGTTCAATGATTAATTAGCTGATAAGTGTGTGCAGGAGAGCATGGCTTTGGTTTCTGGTCCAGCAGTCTTTGGGATGCAGTGGCATTTAGAGGCTGACCCTAGCTTGATGTCGTGCCCTGGGTTCCAGAGTCTGGAAAATTATTTACACTTTGGCCAGTTATTTGCTATATTGGAAAGAATTCCAATATTTTTCATGCTTTTGGGTAATTTGATTTTAGGGGCCAACCATGTACCTGGAGATTTTCTTATTTGAAATCTAATAATAATCAGTGACAGAAAGTGGAGTAACTGTTGATCTGTCTAAAATAGCATTACCAGATCTATTACCACACCAAGATTCCAATTTTTTTTGTCAGTTTCTAGTTACATTTTGTGTTGTAGACAAAACAAGTTGTTTCAGCTATAAACAGCTTCCTTTCAGCTCACTTTTTGAGCTCTCTGGAAATGAATTAGAGGAAAAAAATGCAGCTTTTGACTTTCTTGTGGCGGAAAACGAACAACTTTACCTCACAAAAACACCTCACTCTTCACTGGTATATTAGCTAGAATATCGGTTTTAAGAATGCAGCAGCTTTCCGAAAGCCTTTAGCATGTAATGTTTGCATTTGTGATAAAGTACACGCACTAAAATGTGAGATAAAGAGGTTAGAAAAATCTGGGTTGGTGTGGAACGCAGAGCCTGTTGTTGTAAGCCTAGATCTCGCTTCCTCCACACATCCGCAACCCACCGATTGATTCTCGGGATTGATTTTGTCTTGACGGAGTTGTGTGGGACCGGGGGAGTCTGACAAGTGCTCAGGCGATTTCGCTCTCTGCCACGACTTTCCCTCTAATTTCCATCACGCTCCTGGAGGCAGCTGACAGATCGAGGGTAGAGCTGTTGAGCGCTCGGCTCCCCTGCCTCTCTCGGTGTCACGAAACAGATGAGGACTCCCCGCGAATGCCAGCTGCTTTTGAAAGTCATAAAAAGTGAGCTCATAAATTTGGGACTCATTATCAAAAGCTTCAAGCAATCAACATGCACAATGCATGTACACATGCAATGCAGTGTGCAGTTCAGTCTCTAAAATGACATTTTTACCACAAGATTTTCTTGACTATGGTGCAGAAGGAAGTTCTGGATATAAGTCAGATTTTAAGTGTATATCAAAATGCTTTTTAGGGCCTGATACACATATAGCAAGGATTTCTGTGAGGAAACCAAATTGAGGCTCCCAAAAAAATTCTTGCAAACTGCATCTGAACTGTTGCATCTGACAACAACTTATATGTAAATGTACTTATCTGTATGTAGAAAGCAATATTTATGTATGAGGATTTTGTTGCAATCCACAGCATTTCCAATGGAGGTCTTTATTGTAGGTTCCCCTCTGGGGTGATTTATATACCTGTGCATTCTCTGTGTCCCACTACAGCTGTGCCCCTTCCCCCTCACCAGCGGCTCACCATGAAGGAGCTGTTCGTGAACGGCAAGCCCAACACGGAGCTCCTGAAAAGCCACTTGGTGAAGGAGGGCCGCGTTGAGGAACAAGTGGCTTTGCGGATTATTAACGAGGGAGCCGCCATCCTGCGCCAGGAGAAGTGCATGCTCGAGGTGGAGGCGCCCATCACCGGTGAGAACGTTTGACAACACTGCAGGTTCGAGTTGAATAACAAATGAATAGAATGCGATCAGCACAGGGTCTAGTGGTTTCTATAGTCCTGTAGAGAGTGTAGCAGCTGCTGTGTGGTGTATATTGTTCATGTTAAAACAATTCCAAAACAATGCAAGTGACCTTTTGTTGCAAAAGTGGTCAAGTGAGAAGAACTTGCATAGATGGTAAAGTTCTGGGGCAACAGCTGGTCCTGTAGGCACTGTAGTACCTGGTCGGGTTTGGTTAGTAAGAAGATCTGTTATAAATGACATTTATGTTTCCCAAATACTTGGCTGGTTCCCGAAGTTCTGTAGGGAGTAACAGCAGGGTGCGTCTCAACTAGTCAGATTACAAGTTGGCAGACAAATGAGGAAAACTAACACTGATGCCGAAGTTCCAGGGCAACAATTGCCTTGTTACTGATAAAGTTTTTGGCTTGTTGGGTAGAAACCATTCTGTTGGGCATGTTGACTGGTACTGGGGAAGTGGTAGCTCAGTGGTTGAGATATCGGAATTCTTTTCAGTAGTTTGTAAATTTAAATCACAGCTTTGCTACTGCTGGGCCCTTGAGCGAGGCCCTTACCCCAGAACTGCTCAGTTGTATTAATGAGATGAATGTAAGTGGCTCTGGATTTGGAAAATTGTAAATTATACGTGATGACATTTCACTTTGACTAAGAGGTGGTATCAGAAAGTTCAGATACTAGCTATGTTTACAAGTACTTTCTTTCGGCTTCTCCCATTAGGGGTCGCCACAGCGGATCATCCGCATGTTTAATTGGCACATGTTTTTACGCTGGATGCCCTTCCTAATGCAACAGTCCCCATTTATCCGGGCTTGGGACCGGCACTGAGAGTGCACTGGCTTGTTCAACCCTAATGGCTGGGGTTGGTTCCCTACTTAATCACCTTTAAAAAATACTCCCCTTCCACAGCGTTCTTGCCATTTCTGGATTGTGTCCTGGAAGTCTTCTGTTTTTCAAAGCTTGTCCACCACCTTCTGCGATTCGAATTCAATCTCAGCAATGGTGTCAAAACGGCGACTTTTAAGCTTCATCTTAATCTTCGGGAGGAGGGCAAATTCCGCAGGAGCCAAATCTGCTGAGTAGGGTGGGTTCGGCAGGAAGATTGTGTTGTTTGTGACGAAAAAAACTCACGTGTGAGGAAAACACAGCGACAGGGTGCGCACGTGGTCAAAAAAGCAGATGCGTTAACGCACGTGGTCGGATGTCTTTTATAGCATTCACTTATAAAGGACGGTGCTTCCTGTGACTGTGCGTGCAGAATTGTGCTGCCATCTGTTGACGTGTTACAAAACTAGTTTAGAAATCTTTTTATACTGCCTCATACCCAATAAGCCCTTAAATTTTTCTTGACTTTCTGACTCTTAATCTAGAGCGAAGGCAAACATTTTCATTTTACCCACAGATAATGAAGCTAAGTGAAAGCTCAGTGGTTGACTTTTACCAGAAGGTCGTGAGTTCAAAATCGAGCACCATCAACCTGCTAATTTTGAGTCCCTGAGCAAGGCTCTAAGCCTTAAAATTCTTCTGTAGAGAAAATAGTTAGAAGGTATTTTAATACGTATTTTTAAGTGCTCGCTTAAGAACGACTGGAAGAGGTAGGAAATAATGCAGTTCCTAGAAGTGAGCCATGATTACAATCTCGGATCTCCGTTCTATCCATTCACTCGGTGAACACTCGGAGTTATCACAAGGTCATGTTTTCTGTCCTGTTACTTAGCAACTAGGATATAGAAGATACAAGGGGGGTGGGGGGGGGTTTGGACATTTTGAATATGTGTCGTGGTTGTGTAACTATAGCACGTTGGTAGGATGTGACAGAGTTCTAGCTTCATACTTTGCCAAAATCAAGCTTACCTCGAAATAAATGAAAATGAAAATGAAAATGAAATGCGTGTACGCTGAAATGTGACCAAGCCCCTCCAGCAATCCGTCTTGAAAGAAAAAAAAAAAAAAGATAGATGACCCCCCTTCTGACATTTCATTCAGTCTCGTCCAAAAATGCTGACAGCTCTAACCCCCCCCCCCCCCCCCGAACTAATCTGGAGATATTTATAACGATTCCATAATCCATGTATTTTCCACGCATGTTTTCTTTCCGACGTGACACCCTGGAATGCGAGAGGCTTCAAAAGTGATGCACATTCAATCGCCCCCGGTACCTTTTGTTGCTAAGTGACGGCAGCCTCTTCGGTATAGCCCTGATGGAAGAAGGTGTGCGGAGGAGTGAGGTTTCGCCGCTTCTTTTCTACCCGCACTCTTGTTTTCAACGCCAGACTCAATTGACTCGTTTTAGACGAGGCGATTTTTTTTTTCTTTTCCAATCGTGATTTCACTAGTACAGATACATGACAAATAAATAAATAAATAAATTTTGTGTTAACTTTGATATCTTTAATTTGCATTCATCTTTTTTTTTTAATTCACATTATAAGTATTTCATTATTATTATTATTATTATATATTTATATAATTATATATTTTTTATATTGAACATTTGTTTTTAATTAATTTTTTTATTTAAATTTTGTTTTGTTTTGTTTTTAGTATGTGGCGATGTCCATGGGCAGTTCTTCGATCTCATGAAGCTTTTCGAAGTGGGAGGGTCTCCGGACAACACGCGTTACCTCTTCCTTGGTGACTACGTTGACCGTGGTTATTTCAGCATCGAGGTGGGTGTGTGACGCTGTCACGATATTGCCAAACCGCTATTCACTTTAACCATATGGAGGTAATCAGTGTAATCGGGATTTTACTTACATTCCGGAGTTACTAGCTATATCTGTCGGTGAATTCCCATAACAACGTTCTTCTTACCAACACATTGTGTGTATGGAAAAAAGAATTGGAACACTTGACTTCTCCAGCCATATGTGGTTTGTCCCCAAACTGTTACCACAAATTCAGAGGCATACAGTTGAATAGGTTGTTTAAAAGTTTCCCTTTACTTCATCTATAAGAGGCAAACGTGTTCCCGCATTACAGTGTACAAAGCCATCTCCATGAAGATTCCCTTTACATGGGTTGGAGATCTTGATGTATGTACCCCAGGCCTCCTCACCTCAGCTGCATCAGTACCTGATTTTACAGACACCCTTTTGGCTGAACGAGCACAAATCTCCACAAAATCTAGTGAAACATCTTCCCAGAAGAGCGGAGGTCATTATAACAGCAAATGGAGATTCAACGTGCAATGGGAAGTCCTAAAAGTTAAGGCGAATCCTCTGCAAAATGTTTGTCTTTAAAGAACTTGCTCTGTAGTGTCCAGGATGTTGTTTCTGTTTGCAAAAAAATAAGGAGCCACGTGAGCCACAAAAGTGGGACGTCCATCACGTTCTGGTGAACGTCCCAGAAATTCCCGGTCCACACTGTTATTTTTAGTTCCGTTGCAATTTAAGAATTTAAGAAATCTCCTTATAGTTGCTTACTAACGAAACTGTTCATGTTTTTCCCCCCCTCTGTTAGTTTTTATTTCCTTGTTTATCCATCAACTTGTATCCTGATTGTTCGGAAGATTCGGGATTGAGATTCGGGAAATGGTTTAACTTTGGAAGCTCCTCTTTTGACCAAACACTTATTTATTGCATTGCAGCTGCTTCCCTTAGGACTTCTAGTGAAAAAATTGTGTTGGCGTTTGAGGAAAAATAAAATCATCACATTTGCAGCCTTAGAAAATCTTTTGGAGACTAGATGGAGAAAATTGGTTCTCCTTTAGGAAATATTCAGAAAAGTAAAGTAAAGTCAGGTATATGTAGTAGAGAGCTACAGTGAGGAAAATAAGTATTTGAACACCCTGCTATTTTGCAAGTTCTCACACTTAGAAATCATGGAGGGGTCTGAAATTGTCATCGTAGGTGCATGTCCACTGTGAGAAAAAATCCAGAAATCACAATATATGATTTTTAAACTATTTATTTGTATGATACAGCGGCAAATAAGTATTTGAACACCTGTCTATCAGCTAGAATTCTGACCCTTAAAGACCTGTTAGTCTGCCTTTAAAATGTCCACCTCCACTACATTCCTAAATTAGATGCACCTGTTTGAGGTCGTTAGCTGCATAAAAAGACACCTGTCCACCCCATACAATCAGTAAGAATCCAACTACTAACATGGCCAAGACCAAAGAGCTGTCCAAAGACACTAGAGAAAAAATTGTACACCTTCACAAGGCTGGAAAGGGCTACGGGGAAAATGCCAAGCAGCTTGGTGAAAAAAGGTCCACTGTTGGAGCATTCATTAGAAAATGGAAGAAGCTAAACATGACTGTCAATCTCTCTCGGACTGGGGCTCCATGCAAGATATCACCTCGTGGGGTCTCAATGATCCTAAGGAAGGTGAGAAATCAGCCCAGAACTACACGGGAGGAGCTGGTCTATGACCTGAAAAGAGCTGGGACCACCGTTTCCAAGGTTACTGTTTGTAATACACTAAGACGTCATGGTTTGAAATCATGCATGGCACGGAAGGTTCCCCTGCTTAAACCAGCACATGTCCAGGCACGTCTTAAGTTTGCCAATGACCATTTGGATGATCCAGAGGAGTCATGGGAGAAAGTCATGTGGTCAGATGAGACCAAAATAGAACTTTTGGGTCATAATTCCACTAAACGTGTTTGGAGGAAGAAGAATGATAAGTATCATCCCAAGAACACCATCCCTACTGTGAAGCATGGGGGTGGTAGCATCATGCTTTGGGGGTGTTTTTTCTGCACATGGGACAGGGCGACTGCACTGTATTAAGGAGAGGATGACCGGGGCCATGTATTGCGAGATTTTGGGGAACAACCTCCTTCCTTCAGTTAGAGCATTGAAGATGGGTCGAGGCTGGGTCTTCCAACATGACAATGACCCGAAGCACACAGCCAGGATAACCAAGGAGTGGCTCTGTAAGAAGCATATCAAGGTTCTGGCATGGCCTAGCCAGTCTCCAGACCTAAACCCAATAGAGAATCTTTGGAGGGAGCTCAAACTCCGTGTTTCTCAGCGACAGGCCAGAAACCTGACTGATCTAGAGAAGATCTGTGTGGAGGAGTGGGCCAAAATCCCTCCTGCAGTGTGTGCAAACCTGGTGAAAAACTACAGGAAACATTTGACCTCTGTAATTGCAAACAAAGGCTACTGTACCAAATATTAACATTGACTTTCTCAGGTGTTCAAATACTTATTTGCAGCTGTATCATACAAATAAATAGTTAAAAAAAATCATACATTGTGATTTCTGGATTTTCTTTTGTCTCTTACAGTGGACATGCACCTACGATGACAATTTCAGACCCCTCCATGATTTCTAAGTGGGAGAACTTGCAAAATAGCCGGGTGTTCAAATACTTATTTTCCTCACTGTATATAGTAGGCCACTGAAGATCTTCCACATACTTCTAAACCATCTAAAGCAGATCTTCATGCAGCTCGCTTTGTGAGAAAGTCAACTGCTTTCCATTACACATATCATTACAGACCATCACCTGTGAGCCATTAAACAGTTTCTGTATAGAAATAGTTATCAAACCAAAGAAACCAGTGTAGAAACTTACTGAGGTCTGAATGAATAATGGTGTCCTAGTGGTCCCTACTGATGTCCAGAATTTGTAATGGGTGTAATAATTTAATGGGAATTGCATTGGTGTACTCCTGCGGGACAATTTTTTTTGCCTTTTTTTGGTGATATGTCTAGTGGATACTATTAAGGACCAGGTGAACATCTTTGGTACCTTGTAGGCCACATATTGGTTTTTGTAATGGATTTAAACCAACAAAATATGGCGGCAAAGATATTCTATTGGTTCTTATTCTATTGGTTTTCCAGCACAACCCATATGTTTCCTATTATAACTATTACATTTATTGCAAATTCTATGAAAGTTTCTATTCTATTGATATTTATTATTTTTTTTTTTAGCAAGGTCCTAAGATGTGATCGTGTGCTCCCCTGTCTTTTTCTAGGCTGATGGTACGATCTGTTTCTTCAAAACCATATGTCAAAGAGTAATCAATGAAGACCAGCAAGGCTGAACCTGATTAAATCCGTACACAAAAACACACTTGTCAGCACTTTCGGGAAAGAGTCTTGTATGCAATGATCTTCTCACTTCTTTCTTCCAAAGCCAAACAATGTGAATTAACTGTAGGTATAACAGAAAAAGAGTAAATACTCGCACCTAATGTCCATTGATGACCTGACGGATGGTTTTCGGTTTCAATGACGTCACTGCTCCAAATGTCAAACATAAAAGTAGCCGAGGTAAAGAGCAGGGTCTGGGATCGCTTCATCAGGACACACACACACACACACACACACACACACACACACACACACACATTTTAGACCAAGTTCTGGCTTATTTGCTTATCTTTCTTCTTTTTTCCAGTACATACAGTGGTTTATTTGGAAACCACTGGTGCCATTATATGGGATGACCATAAAAAATGTCTGGGGATTAATTCTGTATTTATCTTTAGTATTTATTTTTTTATTGTAATGAAGATTTTGGTTAGTTAAATAAAAAAAAAATTTTTTTTTTATATTTAATTTGGTGGCTTTGAAGACCAAATCAACCAGATTTTGCATCATAAGAAATTTATTTTTCTGACGTATTTTAAACTAGAACGGTTCCTCATTGGTCCTTCAAGTTCTTTAATACAACAGGATTCTACTAAAAAGAAACACTGCAGAATGTCAGATTCTGACAGATGGTACAAAAAGAACACCTTCATCCACCAAAATATGACCTTCAAGGTGGCAAAGATATTCAACTGATCCTTATTTTATTATTCTATTCTACAATTCCCACTATTAAATCCATTACAAAGTCTACAAGAGATTATCTTTTATTGGGTTTTGTTCTATTGGGGAGATGCTAGAACTTTCTAAAACTAGATCTTTTAAAGCCATTTTTCTTTTGATAGATCTGACTGGGGCACAATTTATTCAATCTCTGTCTTTGGTTTGATTTGACTGTAGCATGGTAAAGAGACTCACCAAAATGGCAAACGATGTGGTGAATAGTTTGCTCCAAAAAAAACCCCCCAACAACAACATGTCCTGATTCTCTGCTCAGCTTCAAATGCTCTAGCTTGGGTCATGGATTGGATCCGGATCCAGCAAGCACTAAAAAAAAAAAAGTAAATTCCTGGAATTACACTTAAAAAAAAAAAACTCCAAAATACATTTGCCAAAGGAAACGCAAGTAGGGGGGTTGTTGCAATATTGGAACCTGTTCAGGCGTGAAGAACTTGTCGGAAGTGTACACCTGCATGAGACTTTATTTGGGCTTGCACACACTGATTTATTTATTACTCATTAGAAAAAGCATCTATGCATGAAATTCGATGTACTGTACAGTGGGAGATCAGTGAGTCATGAGCCACGTCTCAATCTACTGGATAAACCCTACATTTTTGCTGGATAGAGTTTATTTGCTGGTAAATATATATATTGTTTATATAACGGTGGAGACGTGACCACCATTACATAACATCCACTTCCTTGAAAAGTCACTTTCTTTTGCTGTTTACTCGTCATTCTGTTTCTCTGTTAGCTTTGTTTTTTATGCTGTTTTTTTATGGGCGTCACCAAATTACAGAAAAATCTGCATTTTTCTGAAACAAAATTGTGGCATCAATGCAGCTCATCCAAATGCATTGAAGAGCTTCTGGGATTCACTCAAGACTCCTTTTTTTTTTTTTATACCCCCGTGTGTAGTAAATGTACGTTCGGTGTAATTGCTTGATGGATGTTAAATGCCCAGAGGAGCAAATAGCAGTAAGCAAAGGAAGGGGGCGTAAAAGAAAAAAAGCTAGATTTTCTCTTTGTTTACTGAACGTCAGAGTTTGTCCTCATTTTCCTTCTTTGCAGTGGTGGACACGCCCACACGCTCATTCCGAACGCCAAGTCCTAGTTCCAGGAGTTCAATCTCTACTTGGCTGACATGAGGTTTTGTTTTTCCTCCTACACTTGAGAAAAAGGGAGGGAGGGAGGGATTTTTTTTTTCCCTCTCTCTCCAGCTCACTTTCTCATTACGTTCCCTTTTATTAAGAGAAGAGGTCCCGCTTATGGCTAACATTACCCACAATTTTCTGCTCATTCTTCTTCATGCGTAGGCTGAAGTAGCAGCTCTTCGTCCAGCCCCCACCCGCACACGGAGTCTCTCCCGTAGCCTCGTCGTCTATTATTTCAGATGGCATTTGAGTCTGCACCTGCCGTCCTTGGTTACCTCGGCAGCGTGTCCTCGCCACTTTAAGTGCAGAGGGAAAGATGCATGTTAATAGGACTACGAGAGGATGCTAAACAGCAGTTTAATGAGACCGTACATGCACACGTGTTCGTCCTACCGAGGAGCGTGTCCTCCTGTCCAAGCGGAACCATTTGCATCCCCGGGATTTTGTCAGCAAGCCGCGAGGTTTAGATGTGTAAATTAAGCAAAGTGCTCTCTTGATATGGGATCGTCACGTGGGCATTATATTATTGCAATTTGTTCTTGCACACAATGACCATCTGGGTTGTTTTAATGAGGAAATAATGGGCAATTGTTCTTGGCAAGGGACAGAGTAGTTGGACGGCACGTAGCATTGTTCAATTTAAATGTTTTTTCCCTTCAACACAACCACTCAGTTTTTTGAAGGACAATAAAGGCTTTGTCCTTATCCATTAATATATTTTGAACTACAATAATCCCACGCCTAGACATATGTATACAATACAGTATACAGAACACCTGTATATCTTAAGGATTTATAAACCGTCCAGACACTCTTATAAACCTTTCCTCTGTTATAAAACACTTTCAATTTTCTTAAACCTACGTCATTTTAACATAAAAAATTCTATACGGGTAAACACCAATAAAGATTAAACTTGCAGAGTGAAGTGTGCAGTACTAATGATTATGGTGATAATGATGCATTGAATGTACTGCTAGCATGTAATGCTAGAAAATGCTTATTTTACCGCAAAAAGAATTTAAATAACTCTTAACAATACTATCTAAAAACGTTCTTTCGGCTTTTCCTATATGGGGTCGCCACAGCGGATCCTCCGCATGTTTGATTTGGCACATGTTTTTAAGCTGGATACCCTTCCTAACGCAACCCTCCCCGTTATTCCGGGCTTGGGACCGGCACTTAGAGTGGCTGGGGTTGGTTCCTTGACTGGGGATTGAACCCGGGCTGCAGCGGTGAGAGCGCTGCATCCTAACCACTAGACCACCAAGGGATCCTTAACAATACTACCTATACACTGCAAAATCCCGCGATCCAGCGGAAAATCCGCAAAAGTAAAATTTTATATGTTCGATGTCAAAACCCTCGTTACAGTGTGAAAGCTGAACCGCGATGTGGCGAGGGATTACTGTATTTCAGCCACTGTTAAGTGACCGTGGGGTGGGGAGTGGTGGAGGAAAAGTGGAAGACACAAAAAAAAAAGAAAACCTCTGTGGGAGGTAGAAATCTGATTTGATGATCCTCAAATCAAATGTTTACCTTACCTTTGCTTGGTTGACAAAATAGAACCAGCCAAAATACATCCAGCGTCATTTTTTAGAAATGATTTATTTATATTGCAAACAAAGCTGTTTAGATCCTCCTTACTTCTGTACTGGACTGTACTAAATTGATTCTCAGCCTAGCAGCAGTCTGCCTATCTTTTTAATTTATACTCGATCTCATTCGCTTTCTTTCTGCAGTGTGTGCTGTTCCTGTGGGTGCTGAAAATCAACCATCCGAAAACACTCTTCCTTCTCAGAGGCAACCACGAGTGCAGGCATCTCACCGAGTACTTCACCTTCAAACAAGAGTGTGAGTGAACGCACTACACGTAAGTGCCGATGTGTCAAAACGCCACTGGAGGCGGTAGAGGTTCTACTTACGCCGGACACTTTAATAGGGACATCTTGTGCGAAAATTCTGTCAGAAAATTATACGTCATATAGAGCAAAGAACGAATGAAACGGTCAACATAAATTCATGCTAATCAGCAAACCAGTTTTGCTGTGAAAGGAAAAGGAAATGAGGACGGAGAAAAGAAGGCGGTCATTTGTTTTGTTGTGCGTAAAAAGTACTTGATTTTTCAGCAGCAGCGGGGTTTTTTTATTATTTATTTACAAAAAAGCCTCACTCTCGGCGTGACCTTGTTGTGGGCGTATGTTAATAAACCCGAAGCGCGGACACTACAGCAGTAATGAGCTTAATAAAGTGCTGAATGAGTGTTGCACGTAGCCAGTAATGAGAACTAATTAGGATCGTAAAAGCCAAATTGAATAGCAACCCGCTCTTAGCTGCTGTTATATATAGTTCAAGTAGCATCTAGGTCAAGTTCTGTATACATTTTTAGGGCTATTTTTCTTTTTTTTTAGCTTATAGACTAGCTCTTTTATGCGACTGTTGCTCTGGAATTATTACAGCGTTATTGATTGTCGACAATAAGGCACTTCTATTAGAGAAACCGAAATAATGACTGACTCATTGAAAATTGTTTTAAAAAAAAAATTTTTTTTATAGAAATATTTCTCTTATACTAAGCAGTTTGCTCAGTAATTAAATTTTTCATGTATTAAATGTCGGCAGACTTTTTATGCATATATAGTTGCATTTAATGCTGCGGAAGGAATACAATCTAGTTCAATACGGCAGCTGTAAATACCTGTCAAAATAACTAAAAACATCAAAGTTCTCTGTCTCACACCTTAAAAACACAATTTTACCTCAGAATTTTCAAAAACAAGTGCAGACACAATGGAGACTACGGAAGTTCTAAGTTATAATTTTTTTCTTTCTTGTTCTCTCTTTATCACGACTTTATTTTCTCCACGCGCCCGCTGCCACAAATGGTTATGGTTCTTATAACAGATGCTGCCTCTAGAATGCGCTCTTACACCGAATACACAGAAAAATTAAGGATGTTACGTCAAGATCCCAAAAAAATAAAGCTGTGATTATGAGGAAACAATGTTTGTAATGTCAAGATCACGAGAAAATTCATTTACGAAATAGATGCCTTTTTCCAGAGAGATTTACAGGTATCTTATGTATACTGCTGCAGCTGATGGTTAGGGGCCTTGCTCAAAAGCCCAGAAGTGACAGCTTGGGATTTAAACTCATGAGCTTCTGATCGGAAGTCTAAATTCTCAACCACTGAGCAACCACGTCCCAATTTCATCACTTGGTACACCAGAAACTGTCCAGGCTGCTGTTCAAGAAAACTAATTGACACCTTGTAATGTGTTTGTATTGAGATTTCAACAGCGCCATGATAGAAGGGGTCATACCGTAAGTCGTGCATGTTTAAGCAGTGGTGCAGAGCGATAATATAAATAGCGCTCTCGTTGGGGAATAGTAAGCAGGCAAACATTGTGTTCTGAGGGGGGTTCATCAAAGGCTGGCCTTCTAGAACGAATCGTTGCCATGTGTCTTGAAATCCTGATACCACCTTGGGGACAGGGACAGGGACAGATCACAACTCACGACTCTCCCTTATGTATCCTCTCCGCGGTGCTGTCCGCCCACACCTTTTGTCTCGGCAGGTAAAATAAAGTACTCGGAGCGCGTGTATGACGCGTGCATGGACGCGTTTGACTGTTTACCCCTCGCCGCTCTCCTCAACCAGCAGTTCCTCTGCGTTCACGGAGGCCTTTCGCCTGAAATCAACTGCTTAGACGACATTAGGAAAGTAAGTAACCTGGTCATGAATGTATCATTTGAAAAAGAATTGTTTAGGATGCTGTATTGGCCTTTAAACCCCTAGAAAACCAAGCAGTCCCATGAATACATTTAACTCTCGATGGACAATCACATTTCAATTTATTCGTTTAATAAGGTGCAACTCTGTTTATTCCCAGGTTTATTCCTGGTGCTGGGCGGAAAAGTCTAATGTTGTGTTTGTGTGTGTCTGTGCAGTTAGACAGATTTAAGGAGCCGCCAGCGTTCGGGCCAATGTGCGATCTGATCTGGGCCGATCCAGGCGAAGATTATGGCAGTGAAAAGACCTCTGAGCACTTTAACCACAACTCGGTCCGAGGCTGCTCGTACTTTTTCAGGTGAAGAATCATTTGTAACGAATGTCTTGCTTGTGATAGCACCATGAGATTTGTACTGTAAAGCTCTAAAACTTGAATTTCAATGGACAGAACAATTCGAATCCAAGTTTAGATTTTGAGCTATTGAGGTTTCGATTCAACCTATTTATTTTACATAAATGGTCTAACAGGATAACACCTATGGAACCTCAGTAATACAAAGAAATGTAGCTGGAAATCTGCGATTACGGGGGCCAAGCAGCACTGATTAAAGAAGGAAGGCATTGAAACCACCAGTGTTGAGGGCCAAACTTCTGAGGATGTGGTATTGCCTCGCTTCCTTGGTTTGGTGGCAATACATAGATGTGTTTCTGAGATGTGTCCTCCTAACCAGTTTGGTGGATGTGCTGTCAGATTCAGTTTATGGACGAAACATCCAAGAAAATAATTAGTGTCATGAGGTTGTGATCCCCATTTTGAGATAGTTGGGGAAAAAATATTTAGGAGAGGAGGTTTTTCAGCCAAAGTCAAATGCCTCAACTACAGAGCTACCACTACACTTCTTACTCATGACCTTCTGATCAGGAGTCCATCTCAACCACTGAGCCACTTCACATCAACATGATATGTTCCCGGGAATCAACCTTTGGTGCCGGTTCCAGAGTGTCAGGAGGGTGAATGTAATTATATACAGGAGACATGAGTGTAGTAATAAACCAGTCATATTGAACCCAGTTTAGATCTCAGCATTTGACGGAGGTGGTAGCTTACTGGTTCAGGGTTTGGACTATGGAACATGAGGTCATGAGTTCAAATCTCAGCCACACCAAGCTGCAACTTGGTAAGTCATGCCGGATAAGTGTAAATTTGTCGTAAGTGTAAATTTAAAAGCGACGATTTTTTAAGATCGGCTTTGCAAAAGATTTGTCATTCTGAATCTCTGGTAGATATCTCTGATTCGAGACTGGGTCCTGAAAAACAAAGTGCTGACCTGTTTCCCAGAGATGCTTCGAGCAAAATATCCACCAAAAATGAACACCCAGCCACGTTAAAGGATTTTCTGGCTGATTTTTTTTGGCGTGAGGCGCTTGTTTGGAAAAGCTAAGTGTGAAGGATAGAGCTAGTCATGCAACTCTTTTTTCTCTTGCAGTTATCCTGCAGTCTGTGATTTTTTGGCAAACAACAACCTGCTGTCAGTGATAAGAGCGCACGAAGCTCAGGACGCAGGGTAAGTGCCTGTGATCGTCTGTGTGAACTTTTTGTCTCTGTGTGTGTGTGTGTGTGTGTGTGTGGTGGCACAGTGATGCTACACTCTGTTTCATCCTTAACAGGCCAAATTGGACTCTCCGACAATTAGGCATAATTGACAGAACTGAGCTCATTTCTGTCAGACATGTGGAACATGTGTGGGTGTGCTCAAGCCTGTGTGTGTGTGTGTGTGTGTGTGTGAGAATACGTGACTGTCACAGCCCTCAACTAGCCTCGCTCATTTCCCCTCTACAGGTACAGGATGTACAGGAAAAGCCAGACGACTGGCTTCCCTTCGTTAATCACCATTTTCTCTGCTCCTAATTACCTCGACGTGTACAACAACAAAGGTACTTGCGTGACACTTTCACTCACTTCTGTGCTAAAAACCCGGCTCGGGCTTGTTCAGGCACTCGCATGTTTCGTCTGTTTTCCCTTTTGTTTTGTATACAGTTCCAGCTAGTCTGTATTTTCTTTGCAACAAGGTAATGTCATGTCGTGTTGTCAATAAAAAACTACCTGAGGACATGAAATAGGAGCAGTGTGTAATGTTTCATCAGTACTTAAAAGTGTATTGAATGTTTGGTAACACAACTACTTTAGTTCCCATTATGCAAATTACCACCAAATCATGCCTTTCCAGATTTTTCTCGAATAGAAGCCTCAGGAACATTTTTTTTGTAGACTTCGTAAGTAAGGGACCACTGTACCTGTTTTGACCCAGTTTGAAGAATAAATTACCAGAGAACTTTAGCGCAGACTCATTAGTACACTGTGTTTATGCTAGCAATATTGATGGGTTTTTTTTTTTTGGTTGGTGCCACATCTTTACCCCGTTCCCTTCTCCCAGCTGCTGTCTTGAAGTACGAAAACAACGTCATGAACATCCGGCAGTTTAACTGCTCGCCGCATCCGTATTGGCTGCCCAATTTCATGGACGTGTTCACCTGGTCGCTGCCCTTCGTCGGCGAGAAAGGTATCGGCAGAACATCAGCTTTCTGATTGGCTGGAATACAGCACAGTGTTCAGGCTTGGGGAGGTGTGTGTGTGTGTGTGTGTGTGTGTGTGTGTGTGTGTGTGATTTTATATATATATATATATATATATATATATATATATATATATATATATATATATATATATATATATATATATATATATATATGACACAATATATATATATTCCGATTTAATGCATTGATTTAAAAAGTGTCCACTGGATTCAAGTTGGCATTTGTATCACGATGCATCGCATATTTGCATGATATTTGCATATAATTATTAGCAGATGCGCTATACTTTTATATGATATCATTCTCTCAGCACCGCTGCTGCTACGTGAATACGACGCCTCGCAACGCTACGGAGACCGAGGCGTGTCCCGAGAGTCACATAGAATACAGAATAACATGGCAGAGGTAGAGCTGTAACTTCCTGCAGACACAACAGGAAAAGAAAGAGCTCCACCCCCAAAACACAGAAATAGAAAATGCCAACTGGAAAAACTATTTTTGGCTTGTTTTTTTGCTTTCCGTTGACCCAAGTGTGTGGTGATCTGTGTGTCTTTAGTGACTGAGATGCTGATTAACGTACTGAACATCTGCTCGGATGACGAGCTCATGTCCGAGGGAGATGACCTGTATGAAGGTATCGGAGAGAAATCTGTAAACGAACATAAACACACACACACACTAATAAAATCTCACTTGTTCTGATTTACCATTTTTATGGAGGTATCAGTACCTCAGATCAGTATTAGGCCTTCAGATGAATATGTTCCTGGATGGGATTGTGGTTGGAGTGAAGGTGTGTGCAAGGGGAAATCAAGTTCTCAAGGGCTTGATCAAGGGGAGGGTTTATGTTTAGGCCACACCCACTTCCCAGATACAGCTGTAGATTCAGTAGCGTTGTGTTACACTGCTAGTTTGAATAATATCAAGTGATTTGTGTGTGTTTTTAGGTGGAGCTCCAGCAGCTCGTAAGGAGGTGATCCGAAATAAAATCCGTGCCATCGGCAAGATGGCCAGAGTTTTCTCCGTTCTTAGGTTGGTTCCGAGTTTCTATAGTTTAGATGAAACAGGTTGCAGCTCCTCACCTTTGTATCTGCCGTATAAATTATTATTTTGTTTTGTCTGATACCTGAGTTTTCTCGAGTTCATCTGAACATTTGTCTGGTCAGCTATTGGCTCTCGCTCGGCTGTCGTCTGGGAGGGAGGTCTCTTTACTGAAACGGGACCCAGAGTTGAAAATAGATTTTACTGTTTATAAATGAAAAGTGGAGCTCGAATGCACACAATGGACTTTTGTCTGAGAGCCCGTGCTCACGCACATATAGACCCAAACACACACACACACACACACACACACACACACACACACAAGCTTGTCCATTAGGAATAATGAGGCAGCATCGATGAGTCATGAGCGAAAGTAGCTGGATAATTAATTACATTAGACATGAGTGCAGAGAGAGAGAGAGAGAGAGAGAGAGAGGAGGGTGAAGAGGAGAATAGCAGTGAAGGAGAGGAAAACAGGGTGGATGAGAGGAAACTAGTGTGGAGGAAAGGATGGTGGATGAGAGAAGGATGGAGGAGAAAAGAGGATAGTGGAGGATAGGACAGTACAATGGGGGAGGATGGAGTAGAGGAGAGGATGTGGAGGAGAGAAGGGTGAAGGAGAGGAGTGATGGGTAGAGGAGGGGAGAGGATAATGGAGGAGATGATGGTGGATGAGAGGATGGTGGAGGAGGTGCTGTGCAATCTTTTCTTCTGGATAGTCAGGATGTTGAAATGACCATTTAGCCCCTCTTACTCCTGTCATGCTAATTAAATTCTGTGAATGTAGTGCTAATGAGCCTTTTGTGTGTGTGTGTGTGTGTGTGTGTGTGTGTGTGTGTGTGTGTGTGTGTGTGTGTGTGTGCGCGCACTCAGAGAGGAAAGCGAGAGTGTTCTGACCCTTAAAGGACTGACCCCGACTGGAACTCTACCTCTGGGAGTGCTGTCTGGAGGCAAACAGACTTTACAGAACGGTTAGTGTGTGTGTGTGTGTGTGTGTGTGTGTGTGTGTGTGTGTGTGTGTGTGTGTGTGTGTGTGTGTGTGTGTTATGGAATCTTTATTTATGTAAATCAAATGAACGCAATAGAAACAGATTGAATATTTTGCCCTCTGATCTTCACACAAAACCTGGGTGATAGTGTGATGACTCATATGGCCACTAGAGGGCAGATCAGAGCCTAAAACTTTTCTACTCATCAGGTGTTTAATGTAAAAATCGAGCTGATTTGGATTTTGGTTCTGGAAAACGCAGCTTAGATCTTCCTCGTAAGTCGAATCATCTTACAGCTTCGGGGCTTACAAGATTCATTTCCAGCAGTAAGATGGAGATCAATTAATCAATCAATAAGTAAATGGTAAAATAAAGAAAATATGAATTCAATCATATTCAACATTCATCAATGCATATTAATCAAGTGATTTAATATCAGTATTGCATAATTATTTCATAAATATTTCTTGATCTGTGTATTAGCATTCATTTTAGTTTAGCATGGGGTCTTAAGCAAAATATGGCTTTATTTAGTTAGCTTGTTTGTTTGTTTGTTTATTTATTTATTTAAATTTACTTTTATTTATTTATTTATTTTAATCCCGTGGCAATAAATTTGTTTTCTTTGAAGAAAAATGTACTTTGTATTGCAATCTGTGGAAAATAAACGGAACAAATTTGGTGCATTTAATTGCCATATTACATCAAAATGCAAAAACAAATATAGAAATAAAAAAAATCCATTAAAAAAATGTAATAAAAATACATTTCAAATTACTCAAAACATTCAAAAACGTCTTTGAGCTTTGGTTTAAATCTTCTACTTTTTCTGTGTTACTTGTCCAGAGCTCTCCAGAGTTTAGCGGGTGGTGCGTCATTAATAATGGTTTGTGGGGAAACACGGTGCTCCGCCTGTAGTTAAACGGATTAAACGGTTTTGTACATTTGAAACATTTCTGTATTTGAATAACTCAAGTTACTCAGGGAATCGTTTTAGCCTGAACATGAAACGGCGGCTTTCTTTGTTTATCTGTTCATTTATTTATCCATTAATTTTTCTGTTTGTTTGTTAACTTATTTGTTAATTTATAAATTTTTGACATTTTTTTTCTTGATTTTATTTTTTTTTCTTTTTCAGTTTTTTCTTTTTATTTGTATTTTTTTATTATAGTAATAAAAAAGCAGAAACTGTGAACTTCATGTGGTAATTTTTCTCTCGTTCATGAACGTGTGTGTGAAGCCCGACACACACCTAACTATCATTTTGTTTCCCAACAAACAGTTCCCTGTTGCAGCAAACTCGCTGTTCCTGAGTGTGTTAATATCCCACTTCTGAAATTTGGTGTGTGTGTGTGTGTGTGTGTGTGTGTGTGTGTGTGTGTGTGTGTGTGTATAAAACACTGCATAACATACCAACGCTCACTGATGCAAGACATTAAAGATGTTGGCAAACTCTTTGGGCTGGAGTAAAAGAGAGAGGTTACTAAAGGTCACCGGTGTGGGCAAAAGTTTTGGGACACCTGAGCCCAAATCTCCACAAAATCTAGTGGAACGTCTTTCCAGAACAAAGGAAACTGGGGTGCAACGGGGTGTCGGTCAGGTGTCCACAAACTTTTGCCCACAAATCACGTATACATTTCGTGTACCCGTATTTCCGGAAAAAAAACTTTTTTGCTTGCCTTCACAAGATCTAACCTCAGCGACTCGCTCTTTCTCCTCTTTCTGCTCTTTTCTTGGGCTTTCTTGCTAACGCAGCCACGCTGCTGGCGAAGGAGGGCAAAGGTATTCTCGCCGCCTGTGCTGTGTCCTGTCCCGGTGTGTTGTGTTGTGTTGTGTTTGCATTGCCTTTTTGCTTGTTCCATGTACGTGATGTTGTGCATGGATTTCAGAACGCTCTCTCTCCTTCGTGTGAACGAAACGCCGACGAAAAAGGTGGCCATCACCAGTTTTATGTAAGGTTTCAAAGCGAACGCTTGTTGCCCACTGCTCAATTGCGAAGGGGTTCTAAACGAGCTGTATATAACCCTATATCTCCTCAGAGCTTATTAAAAGATCCAAAGAATATTAGCAAAATTGGAAACGAGGTCTAGGCGATGCTTTTTTTTATTTTTTTTTTATTATTTCATAAAGGAAGTGGTGGGGTTGCAGTGCAGCCGGAGGGCTTTTGGCTCCTGCTTCACTTCCTCTTCAAATTTATTCACCGAATGCAACAGTCCGCTCGAGCCAAGCTAATTCCCACGCTGCGCTCCGATTGGTGGAGGAGTGGCATCCTCTCAGCGCTGGTTATTTTCAGCCTCTAATCTCGTTACGTCAGCGCTCCATCTTAACACACACACACACATTTATCATGCATATCACACACACTGCAGACACGCAGTGTTAAAAGTGTCACTGCAGGAAGTTTCTGAGTCATCGAGCCACAGAGAGTGTGTTTGTGTGTGTGTGTGTGTGTGTGTGTGGGGGGGGGGGGGGGGGGGGGGTAAGATTATGGCCACAAATTAGAAATTTCTATTCACATGAGCGTCTGCATTCTTCTCAATTATAGTTCTGCTCAAAGCGTTTAATAAGTGTGCTCTGGGTTTATATATATATATATATAGTGAGAAAAATAATTTCTCCCACTTAGAAATCATGGAAGGGTCTGAAATTGTCATTGTAGGTGCATGTCCACTGTGAGAGACATAATCTAAAAAAAAAAATCCAGAAATCACAATATATGATTTTTTTAACTATTTATTTGTATGATACAGCTGCAAATAAGTATTTGAACACCTGAGAAAGTCAATGTTAATATTTGGTACAGGAGCCTTTGTTTGCAATTACAGAGGATCAAACGTTTCCTGTAGTTTTTCACCAGGTTTGCACACACTGCGGGAGGGATTTTGGCCCACTCCTCCACACAGATCTTCTCTAGATTAGTCAGGTTTCTGGCCTGTCGCTGAGAAACACGGACTTTGAGCTCCCTCCAAAGATTCTCTATTGGGTTTAGGTCTGGAGACTGGCTAGGCCACGCCAGAACCTTGATATGCTTCTTACAGAGCCACTCCTTGGTTATCCTGGCTGTGTGCTTCGGGTCATTGTCATGTTGGAAGACCCAGCCTCGACCCATCTTCAATGCTCTAACTAAGGGAAGGAGGTTGTTCCCCAAAATCTCGCAATACAAGGCCCCGGTCATCCTCTCCTTAATACAGTGCAGTCGCCCTGTCCCATGTGCAGAAAAACACCCCTAAAGCATGATGCTACCACCCCCATGCTTCACAGTAGGGATGGTGTTCTTGGGATGATACTTATCATTCTTCTTCCTCCAAACACGTTTAGTGGAATTATGACCCAAAAGTTCTATTTTGGTCTCATCTGACCACATGACTTTCTCCCATGACTCCTCTGGATCATCCAAATGGTAATTGGCAAACTTAAGACGTGCCTGGACATGTGCTGGTTTAAGCAGGGGAACCTTCTGTGCCATGCATGATTTCAAACCATGACGTCTTAGTGTATTACCAACAGTAACCTTGAAAACGGTGGTCCCAGCTCTTTTCAGGTCATTGACCAGCTCCTCCCGTGTAGTTCTGGGCTGATTTCTCACCTTCCTTAGGATCATTGAGACCCCACGAGGTGAGATCTTGCATGGAGCCCCAGTCCGAGAGAGATTGACAGTCATGTTTAGCTTCTTCCATTTTCTAATGATTGCTCCAACAGTGGACCTTTTTTCACCAAGCCGCTTGGCAATTTCCCCGTAGCCCTTTCCAGCCTTGTGGAGGTGTACAATTTTGTGTCTTTGGACAGCTCTTTGGTCTTGGCCATGTTAGTAGTTGAATTCTTACTGATTGTATGGGGTGGACAGGTGTCTTTATGCAGCTAACGACCTCAAACAGGTGCATCTAATTTAGGATAATAAATGTAGTTGAGGTGGACATTTTAAAGGCAGACTAACAGGTCTTTGAGGGTCAGAATTCTAGCTGATAGACAGGTGTTCAAATACTTATTTGCAGCTGTATCATACAAATAAATAGTTTAAAAATCATATATTGTGATTTCTGGATATTTTTTTTTTTTAGATTATGTCTCTCACAGTGGACATGCACCTACGATGACAATTTCAGACCCCTCCATGATTTCTAAGTGGGAGAACATGCAAAATAGCAGGGTGTTCAAATACTTATTTTCCTCACTGTATATATATATATATATATATATATATATATATATATATATATATATATATATATATATATATATATATATATATATATAAATATAAATGCTATTCCTTAGCATTAACAACAACTTCACACACTCTTTCGGCATCCAATAAGTTTGTTTCTTTAAACGTTCAACTTTGCCATTTCTCTTGTTGAACTTGCCGAATGTGTTCTGGAAAATTCTTGTGATCCACTTCATCCCAGAGCAGTTCAATAGGATTTAGGTGCGGCGACTGGGCAGGTCGTTTCATGATAACAGTCCAGACGACTGTTTACTCTGTAAATAACGCTTACAGAGTTCAGACGTGAAGCTGATGAAGGCCAATGAGCCGCAGTTCAGACGGAACTGAATGGTGGAATGTTAGTGTGGAATGGGAGCTATGTTGGGTCCGTTTAATTTCCGGATTAAGTCTCCAAAACAACCCCAAACCAACATCTGCGGGGGAATATTGTTATGAGGGGAGTCTGATCACATCTTCTCTCTTGTTCTCTGTCTTACACAAGGTTTTCTGTTAGAGACAAAAATGTCCCATTTGGACTCCCATAACATTCCTTACTGTTTAATTCTTGTGTGTTTGTCACCATAGAAACATGTATATGTCTCTCGAAAACTATTTTTTTTGGCAGCCCCTGAATATATATATGATTTTTGAAAGAGCCCGAAACGTTTCAAGCATAAAAGAAAGTCATTATTGCCTTTTTTTTTTTTAATTAAAAAATTTTTTTTTTTTTTTTGTATTTACACCCAAAACTAACTAGCTAGCAATCTTCCAAACATGATCTTAGCCTAGCTAAGAACTGCGAACTGCTTCTTGAGCAAATATTTGCTTGCTAACATAAAATTTTATTCCCATGGTCATTCAACTTTGTGTTCAATTGTGTAAACCTTCTTTCAGCATGCTTTTGGGTAAACGTGTTTACGTTCAGCCGTGAAATGTTGAATAAGTCGGTTACGCAATATGGACAAAGGTTTGTGGACACCTGACCTTAAGCACGTCCATGGTATATAACATTCCACATTTACTCTCCACTCTTCTGGGACGATGTTCACTGGAGTGTGCTTGTGGAGATTTATGTAGGTGATGTAGGTGAGATCCAATCATCATGTTCAATAGGGTTGAGGGTCAGAGCTCAAGAGCATTCCACTTAAGATCTTCCAACACTTTTCCAACCCATGTCAAGCAGATCTTCATGGAGCTGGCTTTGTGCACAGGGGCATTGTCATGCAGGTTTTGGGCCTCACGGTTTAAGTAAAGAGAGAATTTAACGCTAACGCATCCAGATTTGAATTGAGTGCCTCCATATTTGATATACAAGTTTATGGAAGAACCACATTTGGATGGAAAAGGCAGGTGTCCCAATACTTTTGTCAGCATGGTGGATCTGGACTTGATGGAAAGTTGTGTTGCAGCTGGATAATATTGCGGACGTTATAAAAGGTTTGTCGATAATCCCATGTTTCTCCTCTCAGCTATCCAGGGCTTCTCCCCAACACGGAAAATCCGCAACTTCGAGGAGGCACGTGGCCTCGACCGGATAAACGAGCGCATGCCGCCGAGGAAGGATGGCCAGCGCACTCCAGGCACGACTGTGAACGAGAAGAACGGCACAGATGGGGCGGTGTAAAAAAAAAAAAAAACTCCTCCCACCTTCTCCTCTTCAAATACAGTGTTCATTCTCTCTCTTTTAAGCTTCGGAGACAGAACAGGAAAAACTGAGACCACAGGACCTCCAGATAGAGAGATGGAGAAAAGGAGACAGATGGTAAATCACTCATCACAAGACTGTAATTATTCAAAAACGAAATGTATCGAATATTAGATGTACGTGTTAGCAGTGTTTTTAACCAACGAACGAGACACTCCGGATCTTCTTGCAGCACCGTCTGTTTAAACCTCTACAAGTACGATTTCTTTCTTTTCTTTTCTTAACCTTGTTGGACACGGATGATCAGAAGATGAAGGTTTTTCTACGTCGAATGTTTACGCTCGCTAGGGGATCATGGGGTTCCAGACAATTCAGTACAAAGCTATAATGGGGTGGAAGGGCGGGGCTTTAAAAACCTTTTCCGAATTTGCAGGTTTCGAAAGTCAAATGAATGAATTCGAACTCGATAAAAAGAAGAGAATTTATCTTTTAGATTCAAACATATGAAGTTCAGGCCACCCCCCACCTCCCCACTGGCCCTACCAACAAAAAGAAAAGATTGGCAGGTAGCCATCTTTGGAAGATGTATTTTGGTGGTAGCTATTTAGCCAAATTGACTATACTAACCCTGGGGAATTTCTTTATTTATAAAAAAAAAAAAAAAAGGGGGATCCTCACCGCCAAAACGATTTCCTTGAAGTATTTTTAATTGTGAAAGCTTCTCTGACTCAGTGTTTTATTCTATTGTATGTATATGTGTGTGTGTTGGGGGTGGGGGGTTTTGACACCACATCGACGGTCGTCATGGTGTCGAGGCAAACGACGTCTGTTTTCGAAGAGAATTGTCAGTTTTTGATATTTTTTATGTTTTCTGTTCGATCGTATTACGGGAGACTTTTTAAAGACTGAATATATATGAAATGTATTGGTGTTGAGAAAAAAAAAAAGAAAAAATTCTAAAAAGACAAAATGCCTGCCGTTCACAATAGCATTGAGTGTTTTTCTAAATCTATTGGAAATATTTTCTTTTCCCTTCAATTCTCTTGGTACATTCTTTACTTTTAATAACGTTGATGGTACTGTATCTTGTGATACCTGCTGTTGTGCGCAATGTAAGATGATAAACTGTGTTTGGATTCTTTTCTCCGTTGTTTTGGATTTGCCTGGTTAGCACACTGTACCTCCTCGTTCCAGACTGGCTGACGGGAAAAAAAATGGCCCGGTCAGGCCTGAACTTTGCTGGAAAGCCTGTATACCTCTTGCGTCTGCATAAACTGGACAACATAAGGCTTCGCCCATTGTTTCACCGTGATTTGGTTTGGACAAACCAGACGCTTCCCAAATAGATGTTCTACATAACCAAATGTCCAATATGTAGACCTCCTAGTTGTGGTAGCCACCTTTTTTTTTTTTTTGCCCTTGTCGATAAGGTTTTAGGCAAAAAGAGCTCCTGGTGGATAAGCTAATGATTTTATGAGGTACATTTATTGTATATGTACATTAGCGAGTTGAAAATAGTTAAAAATATTTGGAGGCGCTCAAGGTGTATTAAAGGTGTATTTTTATTTATTTATTATTATTGTATTACAGACCTATTGATAAAACGGTTGAAAAATGCCCATTTATGAATTTATTTCCAAAAACAACTTGGACCATGATCCTGGTTGAGAACATGCCAAGAGTGTGCAGGATCTGGAGTATTGTATATTTGAACTCGGAAATGGTTTGCACCTTTTTGAACACATCTCCATGTATGGCTCGCTGATGCGCTATTAGAAACGAGTGCAAACGAAACACATTTTGAGTACAAACTTTCGCTTTGTTAAAAGAACACTCCACATGGTTTGGCAGATTTCAGCTTCTTCTTCACATGGAACTCAAATGAATGGGTGAATTCATGTGATGTACCTCAGGGTTCACAACATGGCCCTTTTTTCTTCTTCAAAGATTGAGTTGTTTGTTTGATTTTTTTTCTTTCCTTATTGTTGTATGAAGGAAATGATTTCCCCATGCCCTGCTCTACCTTCTAATACTGGATGAAAGTAGGGTCCGAATGTCACTGGTCCTCATTTGCACTGTATAGAGTGTAGGTAAGTATGAGAAACTCTCGGTTTTGAAGCGCATGTTGTACACTACAAATACATGTCTCTGATTTAAATAAAAAATATGTAACCATGAGTAATTCCTTCTCTCAGATATGTGTAAAGTGAAGCCACCAGTTCATTCTTGATTTTATGTCGATGATTCACTTGAGAGAGGAAAAAAAAAACGAGAAATAAAACGAAATACTGAGTGACACTGTGTAAGCGGTCGTAATTAGCTTGTTTGATTTTTGAATGCATCGGAATGCTAGATTTATTCAAAAAAATTTATTTAAAGTATCTCTGGATGACTATGTCTGCCAAATGCCAGAAATGTGAATTCACTCATTTATTTAATAAATTAAATAAAACCACAATTTCACAATACTGTAACCTTTGAAATTTCAACAAAAGTACATTAAATGCTAAACAAAATATATAATTTTATATAATTATTATAATTTTTATATTATAATAATATAGAAAATGTGTGGTGGCCATTAAAATAAAATTGCCCCCTGGTCGCACCCTTGATTTATACTTTTCTTTTCTTTCTTTTTTTTTTTTTTTTATACAAACCTCAGTGTTGCATTTCCATCACTGGTGCTTTGGGTGTTCTGTAACATTTTGTACTGCAAACTATATTTCAAAAACTGTTTGCAAAAGGATTTGGCAAGCCTGGCTGTTCCAAACTGACAGTTCCTTCAGAGAAATGCACATCAAAAAATAAATAAATAAAATAATTTTTTTTTTTTTGCTTGATGTCATTACAGTTGTTTTTGTATAGCAGCCTTTGTTTTTGCAGTGTAATGTTGAATGGAAGAGTTTGAGGAAACAAGCGTTTTATTTCTTGGACTTTACAGAATGAAAGGCAGCAAAATGTGATTTTTGTTATTAAGTGCTTTAGTTATTGAAAAAAAAATGTTATAGTAAAAAAAAAAAAAACAATCTGAATACAGCATCATTTATTGCACACAAATGTCCTACATATACTGTAGCATCTACACTGACCTACATTCAGATTCTTGGCACTCTAGTAGGAAAATAAATAAGTACGTAAAGGAAATGCTCAGATAGTAGATGGTGTAGCGTGGTTTCAATTAGTTAGATTTTTAAAACTGATTTGCAGTTCGCAGCAAACATCAAAACCAACAGTGGTTTAACCCAGAATGGTCACCACAGAGAGAAATTGGGGGCAAGTCAAAGTTGAGCAGAGAAAGTTCTACGAATTAACTGTGTTTAGCGATGACGAAAGTATGAGCGCTTCCACTTTTTTATGGTTCCTGGACAGTATGGTCAAGTGGATTGTTGGCAGGGGATTCTGGTACAATAGCTCTCGATCTATTACAAAAGACATGACCCTTCTTGTAACCATAATATTCCTGGAGTTCACTGGAGGAACGCTAAGGCCCGTCCGTTGTGGACTGATCTGGGTCTCGACATGATGGTTGATTGATTCAAGTGACTCATTCAGCGTTAATTCAGGATTAGTCTCGTTGGCAAAACAGCTCCGGAATTTTCCTGGCATACAATCAGTTTTTTCTTTTCAAGCCTCTAGGGTGCAAGACAGAAGATTTCAGTAACACCCACCTGAACGCCTATGAAGTTTAAGTATACCAGGCAGTTCTGGCAAATTTGCTTGATTTTTGCCCAATTAGTTCTTCTCAACTTCCATGAACTTCTAATCTAAATTATACTCGGTGCTAAATTTGTTCCGCACGTCGATTCCAGCTGGGGTCCTTTTTTCATGCCCTTGGTGGAGGCGGTGCCGGTCTCAGAGCCTAGAAGTAAAGAATATAGGTTCATCAGTGATTTTATCTTGCAAAACATCTCATTCTGAAAACATTTCCGCATATTATATGTTTGGTAAATGAATAAGCGAGGTAACATTTTATTTTTTTATCTTGCAATCATTAACGATCTGCCGATTACCTTGTGTGCCGCTCTGAAGTCGGTATGCAGGATCAAGGGAGGGGCAGATGGTTTAGATGGAGGTGGTGGCGGAGGACCTTTAGGATGGATCACCTATAAAAATATATTTATATGCACATTAATGGACCACAGTCTTATTTTGTCACGCAATATGAACAAGAAAGACGTTGGACTTTACCGTGGGTGGGATTTGATTGGGGACTTTGGCCCTTGACTGGTTTGAGTAAATGTGAGTTACCGAGTCTTTCACTTGGACCTGAACACTGGAGGAGAGATTACAGCATTATTTGGATGATAAAAGCATTATGGTACCAAACTAGTTCTACAGGGATATTTATGGTTTGGATGTATGCCAACTCACCCAGTTTGACGGGGAAGATTCTTTCGACGTTTCATACAAAATATGCCCAGTCCAATTAAAATAGCTCCCAACACAATGCAGACTGCCACGATTATGCCTATCTGTACACCTAAGAAAAAAAATCCCAGAAGGTGCCATTTTATTTATCTCAACATTTCTGCCAGGTGTATTATAAAAGCTGGTAGAAGTAGTGTTCACGAATCCAAGAACAACAGCACCTTCAATGGTTATACACAAGTGTACATTTGTGGTGTATTATGGTTATACATTCACAAGGCCTCTAAATTTGATGTGGACTATGGCCTATTTATTTCATTTACATTGTACTGTATAAGCCTTGTTTAGAAACTGGGATCTACACATGTGGAAATGCAAGTAAACCCTACCTGTAGATGTTCCAGTGGCCTTGTCACAGTTGGGTGGCAGCCAGCCGGGTTCACAGCTGCATTCCAGCTTGTGATTACATACCTGCAGGACACATGCTTGCTTTTATTATGACTGTATCTTTCTTCTATGTTTATGTAAGATATCGCATTTTTGAGCAAACTTACCCCATTGCCCTTGCATTTGGCTGAGCAGTTTGTTGCCTTGTAGGCAACTTCTAAGCTCACACACTGGTTCTGACTACACACCTGAAACAGGTAAGGAAGTATTCCTCGTCAAGGGTATTAAGGGTGTGTGGTGTGGGGTAACAGTGGATATTTTTTTACTTTATTTATAAATGGAACATCTGGGCATATTTGGTATATTGTAATGCTTAAATTAATAGACTAGATTCAGCTAGAACAATATTGATTTAATTGACAATAATCTATCAAGCCATGCATCTGCATTGTTTTTTTGTTTTGTTTTTTTCTATTACCTTCTCCTCATCACACTTCGTTCCAGGATCCACTTGGCCAAAGTCACTGTCACGGTCACCGTAGAAAGTGGCTTTGCAGGCTTTGAACTGAACGAGACGGCCGTAGTTTGGGTTATCCTGGCCTTGTTCACAGAAAAGCTTCCCACACATAACATCCCTAAAGGTACAAATGTCTGAGATTTATAGTGTGCACATGGGGTGTAAGGAGGTGTTTGTAAAATCTGTTGGAACTAGTGGACATGTAATAGTTTTAGTGTATGGTTCTTGGACTCACTGGCTCTGGCACCCAGTATACTGATCGTTGGTGGGCCGGGTACAGTAGGCATAGTATGTTCCTCTTGTGTTCTGATTATAGCAGTAGGAACTCGCTACTACAGAAGCTGAGAGAGAATAAAATGTCAACTTGGAACAATACTTAAATTATATATATATAAAAAAAATACTAGCTGTGAAATTTCTACTTACTTGTCCCCCACATTTTGACACACTGGTCTTGCCGCTGAGGGCACTGCCCATTGTAACAGTAGCCATTACCGTTCTTGCATGGCAGTCCATTCACAACAAAGACATCCTCGGGGCAAGAGCTTGAATCACCCGTGCAATATTCTGGGAGGTCGCACTCATCATGCCTGGCACGACACATCTGGGTGGCATCAGCAATCTAGCCATTGTGGACAAATAAAAGATAAAAGTATCTATACCAAAAATCAGTTACAGCACAATTACCAAAGACTGGTAGACTATTCTCTCCCAAAACAGTAGGCTATTTCTAAACCCATGTGATGTTCACTCCCAAGACAGGTAACCAATTCCACATAAGTAGCCAAAGTTGGTAATACCTTCCCCAGACTGGTAAGCAATTCCCCCCTCAGATGGATGACCAAAATGCACTTAAATCATGAGTATTCCCTCCCAAAACAGGTAAGCTATTCCCTTTCTAGGCAGGTAACAAATTCTTACCCAAGACGAGTAGCCAGTTCTCTTTCAAGACAAGTATCTAATACCATCCCAAGCAAATTGCTTTTTCCCTTCCCAGGCTGGTAACCAATTTCCACCAATATGTGTAACTAAATTCCACTCAAGACATTGAGAATTCCTTCTTAAAACAGGTAAGCTATTGTCTTTCAAGGCTGGTAACACATTCTCACCCATGATGGGTAGCCAGTTCTCTTCCCAGGCAAGAAGCTAATTCCCTACCAGGAAAAGTTGCTAATTACTTCCCCAGATTGGTAACCATTTGCCACTCAAGTCATAATGAGTATTTCCTCCCAAAACAGGTAAGTCACTGCTTTTCAAGGCAGGTAACAATCTTTTTTTTACCCAAGATTGCTGCACTTATGAATTCTTACCTTACAGTTATTACAGCACTCCCCTTCAGCACATACTGCCCCCTTTGCCAGTTTACATGAGGTGGCATTGCAGCATGGGTTTGTGCACTCCTGCGAACACAAATGGGTTACATATACTGTAGGTAAATAGTGGTCTCAACTAGTGACATCTAGAACCTTTAAGTGGATGGGCTACAACAAAAAAAGACCACATTGTATAAAGTCCAGATGGTGTTTTTTTTTACAACATCTTCAGCTGTCCAAATTGAGCAGGTCTGGATTTCAGTATTCAGAGCACTGGTCCAGGCTAAATTTGTACTTCTTATTTCCAAAAACGAGAGCCAAAAATGGCTTGTATATAAAATTAAATCAGAAGATATACATTTGTACAAGAATTGGCAGTTTCAGGGCTTTTACACCCTGTATGTATTTTCCTAAATAAAGATGATTGCCCTATAGTGGTGCCAATACTTAAGACAAAGAAACCAATGCCAGTCTAAACCTATAATGAAATGTTATAAGCACTCACCCAGGAAACCAAGATGAAGAAAAGCATGTATTTGATGTGTTTTTCAAAGCCTTCAGTTCCCATGATTGCACCCTTTTTCAGTGCAAAGTTTCCCTGTTCAACACTAGAACACTGAATGAAGGGAATAGCTTCTGACCATACAAAAGACCACAGGATTTATGAGTCTTAAGTTTGTGTTCTTTTAGAGAATGTCCAGCCCCCAATGCCTCTTTATCCACTGGGAATGTGGGACACTCCAAAATAAAGGTGTGTATAAATAAAACAAGTACGGCGTTTTGAAGGCAGACATGTAAAAAAAATTACCTGTGCACCATACGTGAGTGAAACCGGCATTGTTTTGTCATAATTGTTTTCCAAGCCTATTTGTCCATATTGAGAAGTTCTAGCGATCGGAAATTGCCACACACTTGGCAACCATTCACACAAACGTTTCACGTTCTGCATGAAAATGTAATCCCTGCCTCTGGGTTTAGAGATGAGGCTGAGAGATGCAACACTGTTGCATCAATACTATTATACTACGAACAACAGTTGAAATTTTCAGTTTGAGAAGCTGTGTTTAGTAAAGAAAATTCAGCAACGCTGCATCGGTTTAACCACCCTCTCAACACATAGCGGGCTGATTTGTCTGATATTGAAAGGAGTCCCAGCTTTGACACACATTGCATAGATGGGCCTGAGCTTGTCCACAGCATTTTTCAGCCCGAGATGTTTGAATCTGGAGGAATGTAGTTTGAAACCTGTCTAGACATACAGAACTGACTAGTTTGAAAAGCAACTGACAACAGGAATGTGTGGGGTTCATTTTTTTTGTATTAAGGACATTCCAAGTAGAAAAATGGACTAATAAGTGGTAGCTTAGTGATTAAGGCTTTTGGTTGAAAGGTTGTAAGTTCAAATTCCAGCACCACCAATCTTACGTTCTTGGGCCTCTTAACTGCTCTGTTGTACAGATTAGATAATTGTGTGTTGCTTTGGATAAAAGCGTCTGCCAATTCCCATAAATGCACATCAAGTTATAATAGTTTGATAAGAATGATTGAGATTCCAACCAACTTGAAGATCAAAGCCAGTTGTTTCATCAGCTTGAGTTGATTATTTTCTCATAGCAGCATGTCCAATGTCTAAAGCATTTCCTGAAGTGAAGAAATTAACAAATTACCGCCACAGATCCACAGTCGCAGTCCTCTCCGATCTCCTGGAAGCCGTTGCCACAAACGGCAGGCTGGATCAATGCTTTGGATTGGGGTTTGTTCAGAAGACAATCGGGGTTCCGTGTGTTCAGGTACTGCTCAAAGTTGTTAAAGCTGCAGCTGCTGAAAAGCTGCGGGATGTTGTAGCTGCGAAAGACAGGAATGGAAAAAATCAGGAAAAAGATTTTGTGGATTAGATTGTTCTCTAGTTTTTTTGTTTTTTTTTGGGGGGGGGGGGGCACTTACACCAAGCCAGAAGACCTCTTAATTTGCTGTACATGATGCTTTTAGAACGACAATCAATAGCATTCTTCAATATTCCCTTTGAACATTTTGGTTATTTGGATTAAATAAATAATAAGCACTATCCTCTGCATGCAAAATCTGCCCTTTCCTGTCATTGGTTTGTTACCTGGTGGTGTTCACCTTTTATGTGTTCATCCATGATTATTTTATCAGTGTACTCCTTATGTACTTGTTTTGTTGCATTGTGTAATTATGCTTTTGTTTTGTCAACCCGTACATGCTATTCGGAATAACATTGTTTTTTGTCTAGTTCTGCAAATTGTCTTCTTCTTTTTTTTAGTTTCCATTCCTCATTTCTGATGAAGTGTTACAATGTATTAATACGCTTGTATTTTTTTTGCTTGTGTTTTTACACCTGCTATAGACTGTAATCTATATGATAATGATTATTGTAAATGGCAAAAATAGTCGCAAGAATCGAGATATAAACCATGAACTATAAGGTGGTCACTCCACAGAGAGCTGTGAATGGGAGTTTTTTTTTATGTATGTGTATGTATTTAAGCAAACATGTACTTAGTTGATGGCTTAGAAATACAGAGCCAGCGAGTGTGTGTGGGGTTTGAGAGTTTGGGTTGCCATATATGGCTACCGTATACTGAGGCCACAATGGTTGTAGGGATCTGGATTTTCCAATTGGCTTGGATCTGGCAGAAATAATCTGTTACAGCAATGCACAATGGGAATGTGTGCAAAAGGTATATAAGCTGGAATAAATAGAAATGAACTTCTCATAAATGATAGCCTAAGCAAAAATGTAATTTCCTACTTCTGCCAAAAGTTCCTGATTTCACAAGATTTTAGGATTTAATAACAGCGAGTTCCGGTGCTTGTTCTTCGAAATTAGAGGCTACTCATAACACAATGATGCGATCGTTGATGTTGGCTGACCCACCCAGAAAAGCATTCTGTGGGAAACCTTCTGCTATCGACATAAGCCTCAGTCTTTTCCTTTAGAAGCAGTAATATGATGTTTAAAACTCAAATTTTTTTCTGAGAACAACAACGATATTCATGTCAGAGCAAAATCATCGAAAGTGTTTGGCGATTCAAGCTTGATTTGTAGGATTTGTACTCGCATAAGTATGCAAACTTCACTGAGTAGCCAACGGATTCTGAGAATGTAAAGAACAGTTTTTGGATGGCTGATGCACTAGAAATCATGTGCTTTAAGATGTGTCTTTTTCAGGAACAGTAAAGAAAGCGGCTTTACGGTTGTTTTTAAAGAATCCCAAACTATGTTCTGGCAGAATTGGATTGTGTAACAAAGTAAGGAAGTTAAACAACCAGTTGACCTCACCAGAGATGATAATTGAGTCACATCATGACACGTTAATTAACGGAAAAAGCTACAGATTGTCTAGTTCTCGGTACACTCTTACACAAAAAACTCAGGTTCTTAGTTAAAACTAAATTCTTGAATGGGTTAAAACTTCATGGGCATGGTTCAAAACCCTTTCCGACAATGTACATACCGTAAACAGTGTGGGTTCTCTATTTTATTGATTCGTCTCCAAACCCCCCTGTCCTCTACATCTGCCTTTATCAAACCAACTACCTCCATGTCTTCCCTCACTACATCCATAACCCTCCTTCTTAGCCTCCTCCTTTACGCCTTCCTGGTGGCTCTATCCTCAGCATTCTTCTACCGATATACCCCATGTCCCTCCTCTGCACATGACCAAACCATCTCAATCGGGCCTCTCTCACTTTGTTCTATTTATTTCAGTGAAGCTGCTGTGTAAAGATGGTGAAGAATAATATTTTACCTGAGAGCAGCAGTCATGATGCAGCTGGCCTCCGAACACACACATGAGCTGGTGTCATGGTTCATACCCAGGTTATGTCCCATTTCATGGGCCAAAGTGGCACCTACAGCTATGGCACGTGGATTATGGTCCTGAGGGCAAAAACAGAGGACCTGCATTAGTTTCTGAGATGTCATGAGAATATTGGAAGGTTAGTAACAAAAAAGTTCCGTACATTACAAGACTGAAAGAAAAAGTCGGGCTTAATTTTCCATTGACAACGTGATATAATCATACAGGGGAGAGTGTTTGGGCTGAATTGTAGCCGTGGTGTTGCTAATGGAAGCGTGATTCAGGACTAGGTGCTATCATCATTGATCATCTGATTTTTCAGAAACAGATGAGCTTGCAAAAAGGGATTGGCAAAGACACAAAGGTGCTAATATTTTTATTACTTGCACTTCTGCAATCCATTGACGTCAAGCATCTGGACTTTTCAGTACCTGGATGACGCCTGTTGAATGCCCAGAGCACAGAGTTCCGATAAACGCCAGTCCCACCGTCGAACCTTCAAAGTCAATCCCACTGAAATATGAAGACGTATATATTTACTTTGTACTTCCAAAACTATCCACAGACTATCTATCAACACAATTTTAATAATATCCTCAAAAAAATATATTATTAATATAATAATCGTTTAAAAAAATGCTTTGGTCAGCCGATAACAATTTCGGTTAGAGTAAAAAAACACACGTGATCAGATGAGCGTTGTCGTGCTTCTGCTGCTTGCTGAGTTCACGATTTCTCCAGGTGGTAAATGTATCCAGCGTCTGGCCGGCCGGTGCCGTCACGACGATCTTGTCAGAGTCTGTCCACACGATCAGACCGACCAGAGCGATAAAAGTGTTCAGCGGTTTGTACACCTGTAGACACACAGGCAGTTATAGACTTCAATAATAATAAATCAAGACAAGAATTGTCTTAAAACAATACAAAAATTGCTTTTTTCTTCCCTAAGTATGCAACAATGCAAGACCTTTCATGCAAAACCTTCAAAATTGCTCAGTGAAACCGCATGCTGCTGGATTTCTGACTGTTTTTATGTCCTTTCTGGTACATTGAGATTCATGAGTAGCCGTTTAAAGGTACTTAACATGAAACGAACATAACACATTTGTATAAACACAGCTAAAAATGTATTCTACATCTCGACATCTCCGTTAATGCAATAAATCCATAAAACCAGCAATCCACCAGTCATGTAAAAACTCAAATATATGTTAAATGATGAGAAAACAAAAAAAAAAGGCCTTATAACCCCAAAGAACCATCAACTGAAGAAACCTGTGTGAGAGAAGTGAAAGTTGCATTTTGGGAGTGTAGAGCCACAAATACTGTAGAGCTGACCCATGCCAACATTCATATATTTAGATTTTAAAATCAACCTAAACCCTGACAGAAAGCCGATTTATAGTACAGTAGGGATTCTAAAACAGAAATACTATATTCTGTGTTAGCTGACTTGACCACCAAAACATAAAACACTTTGGATCTTTTTGGGCTAGAACTTTCTGTCTACAACAATTTTACTATAAAAGAAAAGCCATATAATTCTACAAAAAATAATTGATAAATGTTTTTATTTTAATTTATATACACGAATAACACGAGCCCAATCGATTTTATAAACGGTCTGCGGTAGCGAACAAATTTGTAATATTTACAGGCAACAAAAAAAAATCTATCCGGAATGTTGTGACTGAAATTTACCACAGGAAGTAAAACTTTGGGCCATGAAAATCATTTTTCTATTACCAGATTTGTTTGCAAAACACAAGGTTGCTTCTGGTGAGAAACTACAACGAAACAAAGTGTGTGAAATCAAGATTATGAAGTAAATTTATAAATAAAGTGGATGAAAAAACAAAAACTGGTAAATTTCCAGTAATGCAGCTCAGCTATTACTGAAAGTTAATTTTTCCGACTTTTAAAGGGCAACATTATATGGTGTGGCTTAAAAATAAACATGTGACTTGATAAACGAATGCATGATCTGGTATATAAAATCACAAATCAGTCACAAGCTCATTGTCAACTCAGGCCTGGGGTAACACTGGTGTGATGTCATGTTTAATAACACAAAAGTTTTCCAAGGCTTTTTGTCTCTTCACTGCGTAGCTCTTTTTAAAATAACAAAAAGTGTAATCCTACTCAGGCCAAGCATCATAAAGCACAAACACTTGGTAGATCTTGTTTGCTATTCATTAGTGTTGTAGAGTGAAATAAACTCGGCAAGCACACATGATTGGACATGATGCCTTGGGACAATACATCATGTCTTAAATCACTGTAGAGTCCTTAAGGCTATTTAAACTTTCTGAAAATGTAACTAAAGTACTAATGAAAGTACTGAACTACTAGTAAAGCGTTCCTGAAGTTCTGAAAGCACTATGATTAAAGTAGGATTCAAGCACTTCTAAAGTATTTGAACCAGGACTGGAGTTATTAAAACACTACTGAAGTTATGAATGGACTCCCGAAATTCTTTCAGCACTACTGAAGTTTTTGAAGGACTACCAAAGTTCTTACCACATTACTGGATTTCCTACAGCACACCTAAAAGTTATAAAATCACCACAGGAATTTTTTAATGCTAATGACATTTATGCTACTGAGATTTGCTACTGAAATGTGACAGAAATGCAAACTAAATGTATTATATCCTGTAGCTACAGTGTAAATATTGCTTTTAGCTGTACGAAACTTGGAAAACGCTCCATGTACTGAGCTTCAAAGCACTGACTTGCCAAATCCATATCATGCTCAAAAAAAAATTAGGCTGGGTGAGAACAGGATGTGGATTTCAATGTTGCAAAATAAAAGCATGCTGTCCAATAATTCCACTGTGGATCCACTGCTTGACCACCGTGAAAAACCGACGAGTTCTGTGACTTACAGCATTGACAAAGTTGACGATCTCGAAAATCCGCATTCGCACTTTGTTGACATCACTGTCCGTCTTCCGGTACTACGCAAGGCACAAATCAGGGACAGGGGTTAGTCATGGGCATGTTTGCACACAGAAACAAAGAGACAGAGATTGGTAACACTACGATTAGATTGAATAGGCACAAATTGTGTGATCATAAGTTTGCTTTGTCATCATCTGAGGTTTAAAACTGTGGTAGCTAATTTAAAGAAGAAGAACTCGCTGACCTCGGTTACGCTAGTCAGCACTAGTCTTGAACAAAAAACGGAACATGATTCGATCTTTCGTTATGGAATAGCGTGTCTGCCACTTACGTACCATTCTGTTGTCCGCTACAAGGATTAGCTCATTGTACTTTTGTTGCTGGAGCATTGTTGGTCCCTAACCAAGAGGGAAGACAAAAACAAACAAAAGCAGAGCTGTCAGCTGGTTAGTGAATTAATTCCCCCCCTACTACATGAACTAGCGCTGGTTCGACCGACAGGTTCTTATCTGAGGTGCCTAATGTTTTGCTAACTGATACTTATGGAAAGTTTTCCTCATGTGAGAGGGCGCCATTTTCTTCACACGTTCGCCTCCAGTAAACGCTAATCCACATACGGGCGTGTTTTTCATGCGGTGACAAAAAAAGGAAACCGGAGAAGCTGGACGCAGACAGCAACCCGAGTTCAGGGCTCAACTCACCGAAGCATTATTTGATTAACAAATACATCTAAAATAAACAGTTCTTGTATTAAAAAGTATAAGGCAAAACACATCGTTTGTCTAGCAATATATCAGATCAAGCGAACTGTACAAGCGACATAATCAGGATACACCAGATGCACCAGGAGATTTTTGCTAGTTCTTTCAGTTCTTTGAAATGGCTATTGCTAGCTATCTCTGTCTGACTTAAAGCCCATCAACCTATTTCTTTCATGGCATGGCTTTTTCAATCTACCACTCATGTAATATTTCCTGGCTCTCTTCCACACCACAGGCGTAGGCTAGTTCACGAGGATCACAATGAGCACAGCAGAAGGCAACAAGAAGTTTGGGGTTAACGTGGATGAGACAGAGGGAGTCAGTGATGGAAACATGACTGAAAACAGAGACGTTTCTGATCACCATCATCTTTTCTCTGCTTGTGTTCTATATGGTGGATGTTCAGCCTGGATACATTCCATAATTTACAAAATTTGAAATTCTTTTGTATTAATATATTAATATGATGTGAACTTGACACAAACAGGTAGTAGTAATGACCTATTTTTTACATGTTAGAACCCAAACTTCTTTACTTTAACTCGAGTGTAGTCAGAACTTCAACTTTTACCAGAATCTTTTAAAACATAAGTATCTATACTTCTACTTCGGTGAAGGATGTGTGTACTTTTGCCATCTCTGCTTGAAGCAACAAAATGGAAATGAATTGCTAGTTGGAAGCAAAGTGGGGAACTGAAGCCAAGGACCTCATGAGTTTGGTCTGAGGAATCGTTCAAGGTCTTTCAGTTTAGTTGCTTTATGTTTTCCTATTTGAATTGCAAATAATTGAAAGAATCTGCCCAGTTTTTCACGTCCTGGTGCAACCGTAGCATCATATGTCCTCGCTCAAAACATAATACCATAAGTCACCAGAATTGAGAACCAACTTACAGAAGAGCGTGATTTGGACTTGCTGGTGTAAATGGGGAAATCCACAGGTTCCCAACTGGTATTTGTGACACCGCACGTAAGTGGAGTATCGGTCACGTCATCAAACTTCAACACCGCATGGTCATCTGTGTTGTTCTCGGACAAAGGCTCAATAAGATACTTCTGCTCTGCTGTTTGGAAGTAACCTCTGGAAAAGGATGTTTTTTCATTGAAAAAGGGTCAAAAGTCAAAAGCGGTCATTTCATTTTCTCAGGAAATGAGACTTACCGTAACCCGTCGCAGGTGCTCACGCTGACCATCGACTTGCTGTCGTTCACAATCTTCCCATGATAGTAGCAGAGATCCTGAAAAAAAATGGGGGCGCATTATTATACGGATACGTAGACGAAAGCGAAAGAACCGCGCTTGCAGTTGACCTACCAAATCACGGGGTTTGGTTACCACAGGGGTCCCGTCGTCCATGTAGTACGTTTCCGTGTAGTCTTCGGTTAAAAAGTCACTGCAGGACCACACACAAATCATAATTAATAAATAAACAAAAAAAATAAATTAACATATTAGAACTAATTCTGATAATAACAATAAATAAAAATAACAATAAAAAAATTAAAACGTATAAGGATAAAATAACCCTAAATCTATAAATAAACGAACAAATCATGAAGAAATAAATACATAGTTATAAATAAATCAATAATAAATTCATGAATAGATACATATATAAAAATGTATTTATAAAAAAAAAACTCAAATAATAATGCAAAATAAACCAACATACAAATAAACAAAGAAATAAACAAAGAAATAATTTACAAATAACTACTTTATAAAAAAATTTACTACTTTTACAACTAATAATAAGTAAATAAACAACAAATAAATGGTACAAATAATTATTAATTATTAATAATAAATAGAGTTAATTTAAAAAAATGGCCTACTTACAAGCTTTAACAATTTGTTCAAGGACAAAATAAAGCTATAATAATAATAATAATAATAATAATAATAATAATAATAATAATAATAATAATAATAATAATGATATAAGAATGTAAAACAAAACCAAAAGAATGTTATTATATAATCCCATTGATCTGGATTTTAAAACAATACCCTCACTAGCACTGTCTCAAAAAAATAATTTCACAGATCCAGAAAATATTTGTTGAAATATGAATTAAAAGCGCTCAAGATGGGTTCTAAAGTTTCAGGAAGACATGCATGAAAGAAACCCTTTAATGCTTAGTGAAATCTCGTACTGTAGTCAAAGCAGTTCCCGGCGTGCTATGCAAAAGTGAGGCAGAACAACAATGATACAATCTTACATTCTTTTCTACTCCAGCGTGCGAGCTGCAGCATGTTCAACCACGTTTGCGCAACCAATTTAGCAGCAGGTTATGTTTGTTTGCTACAAACTACTACAAACACCGTAGTAAAGTAGTCGGTAGTTCCGAATAAAAACCAGGAAGAAATAAAACGGGATGTACATTTACGTTTTGCTAACTTTTCTGCGTAAAAGGGCGGGATTTTGATCTTAACGTTAACGTTCATTAGTTGCATCGAAATCGTACCTTATTGTACAATCGGTTTGTGTTTTTACTCTAGAGACTCACAAATTTGCAAGCTAGTTTTGTAATTGTGGAGCAATTTGACCACGTTTGCCAAAGTTCAATGTGGGATTACTTACAATTCAGTTTTCTCTGAAGGTTTTCTCATGTATCTTCTCAGGGAGTTTTTCTTCAATTTGTAAATAAAGAGATTTTGTAGATTTGAATTTAAGCTATTAAGCAAGTCAAATTCTACTCAATACGATTGAACTCTCGGCTTGCTTTCGATGTATAACAGAAATAAAAGATCAAGCTCACTCATTTCTCCGTAGAAGCATTTCGATGGGTTTCCCGCCCAGTGTCATAGCGTACCTCGCCGTTGCAGGTCTGCCGGGCTAAAGAGGAGATTCGATTCAAAATCAGATGACTAAATGATGGAAAACAAAGTTGAGCAGGACACTTCTAAAGGCACTCGCTGAAAACTCTTACCTCTACATCTCTTTTCTGAAGGTCGTGTAGGAGGAAGGGCCGAACCACCTCCAAGACCTTTACTCCATTTAGTGTAAAACAACCTGTGAATGGAAAAAAATTCCAGCATTAGATTTGTGTGTAACAAGAAGTAGCCTAAATCATAAAAAAGCTAAAGAGTCTGAATAAAAACAAACTGGAATTTTTTCTAACAAACATTTTTGTTTGGATGACTAAGGTTTTGGCTGCCATTTTTGTGTGAGGTAATAATTTTGATGCTAATGCTACCAAGTACCTGATTTTTTTTGGGTTAGTGTTATACAATAACTTATTTGTGGAAATCTATTTGATTTTTTTTGTTCCTCACTGCCTCATTTTTCATGTGATTGTTACACAGTGCCTTGATATTTATGAGGGAATACGACACAGTGAATTTATTTTTGGAGGGAATACTATAAAGTGACGCATTTTTTTTTCTGAATAACTGTTTGACAGTACCTCATAATTTTTTTTATTTTTGTGTGAAAATGACAAACATTACCTTATTATTTGTGAAAAGGTTTCTTAGTGCCTCTTTTTTTGTGGGAATGGTACAAAGTGCGGTATTTTTTTGAGGGAACGCTACACTGTTCCTTGCTTCTTTTGAGGTGCCTCGTTGTTTTGGCTCAACGTCATACAGTGACTTAATATTAGACTTAATGTTTCTTGATTGTTTCTCCTCATTTTTCAAGGGAATGTTACGCAGTGCCTAATTTTTCAAGGGAATGTTACGCAGTGCCTCATGTTTCAAGAGAATGTTACGCAGTGCCTCATTTTTCAAGGGAAATCTACGCAGTGCCTCAGTTTTTTTTAAGGGAATGTTACGCAGTGCCTCATTTTTTAAGGGAACGTTACGCAGTGCCTAATTTTTTGAGGGAACGTTACGCAGTGCCTAATTTTTGAAGGGAATGTTACGCAGTGCCTCATTTTTCAAGGGAATGTTACGCATTGACTTTTTTTTAAGGGAATGTTTCGCAGTGCCTCATTTTTGGAGGGAACGTTACGCAGTGCCTTATTTTTCAAGAGAATGTTACGCAGTGCCTCATTTATCAAGGGAATGTTACGCAGTGCCTCATTTTTCAAGAGAATGTTACGCAGTGCCTCATTTTTCAAGGGAATGTTACGCAGTGCCTTATTTATCAAGGGAATGTTACGCAGTGCCTCATTTTTCAAGAGAATGTTACGCAGTGCCTCATTTTTGGAGGGAATTTTACGCAGCGCCTCATTTTTCAAGGGAATGTTACGCAGCGCCTCATTTTTCAAGGGAAATCTACGCAGTGCCTCAGTTTTTAAGAAAATGCTACGTAGTGCCTTAATTATTTTTTTTTTGTGATTGTTACACAGTGCCTCAGTATTGTGAAAATGTTACTCTAACTTTATTTATTGTGTACTTAGTGCCTCAGTAATGAGCTTTTGATGGTTATATTTTATGACAGCTTTTCCTAGATTGCTTTCTATTCCATGAATTAATTATTACCAGACAGACAAGAGACTATGGAGGGACTTTTTTTAGGTAGCAAAAAAATATAATTTGACTAGCAACTTCTAACACTTGTCTGTGGTCTCTCATGCTTAGAAATGTTGATTTCTGAGAAAATGTTTAACTTTGTGTTTGTGGAGTTAAATACATAAGTCTTTTGGCTTCTGTTTGTATTAAGGTAGTTAAGGTAGCACTGGGGGCAGATGGTTTGACCAACCGACCGACTTCTGGCATTTTGGTACAGATTGTTAATCTTTGATGATCTATTTCCTCCATGCTAATATAATCATGGCAGGATAGCTCAGAGTTTAGCAGTTTAACCCTTAAATGCATGCTTTCATACCACAAGGAATCTGAATAGCCAGAAAGAAAGCCCATTTATGGGTATTTGGACACTGGACTTTTACAGAAATATGTGGTTCTTCTCTAAATTGTTGGCACAAAGTTGGAGATACACAATTGTATTCCTAAATACAATTGGAAAACACAAACTAGGAGACCCAAACCTGTTCCAGCATGGAACACCTTGATGAAGATATGGCTTATATGGGCTGGAGGTATGTGAAAGATCTTGAGTGGCCTGCTTTAGAGCTCTTTATCTCAACCCTTTACCTCAACATCTCAGGCATCCTCACCATACATCAGTATCTGACTTTGTGACTGAGTTATTTACTCCAAAATCAAGAGGAACATCTTCCCAGAAGAGTGGTGGTTGTTCTAACAGCAAATGGGAGCTCAATGCGGAATGGGACGTTCAAAAAGATTCACATATCAATCTAAAACTCAGGTGTCCACCAAAAGTATATAATCCATGAGTCTGCTTTTTAGTCACTTTTTGTTCATGTGTCTAGACACACTTCAAGAAAACAGGAAACATACTGAAAGCAACCTAAGACCGTTGGTTTATCTGACCTGTGCTTATGTGGGAATGGTTCTAAAAGGGAACTGCAGATCTTTTACATTAGCTCTTAGAATCATGTGATGACCTAAATGACAATGGGTTTCATAGTCACTACAATCGTTGTGGCTGATGGTTTCTTATCAGATCTGTATTTAAAATCCTACTCGATGAATCATCAGGTGGACCTTTGCTGTTTAAAAAGGTTACACTTCACCCATATTGCTTCCCGAAGCTGGCGCATTCTTTTTTTTTTCTTTTTACGTTAATCATTACAAAGTGATAATGTTAACGCTAAACTCTGACACACCCTACTACCTACAGTCATGCTGTAATGAATCAGGAAGGGAGGATCAGCAAGAAATTGAAGAAATCCCTACAAATTTACTGCTGAAACAGTCAATAAATGTTCCTGGATGTTCCTGTTATTTATATTATACTAGCTGTGTATTGAATGGTCAATATCTTGTATTCTGGATTGAAAAAAATATCACAGGTAACGTTATATCACAAGGTCCACATCTGGCCCCAATTTGTAGTTATAATATCCTTCACCCTTCTGGGAAGATGTTCCAGATCTACTGATGTAGGTGAGCTAAAGAGAACTGGGGTGAGAATAGGGTTGAGTTCGGAGCTCTATAGCAGTCCAAGATCTCAAGATCTTCCACACACTTCCAACCTATCTAAAGCATATCTTCATGGAGCCGGCTTTGTGCACATTGTCACTGGAACAGGTTTGGGTCTAGTATTTCAAATGAAGGGAAATTTTAGTTCTTCGTCCAAAGACGTCCTGTACAAGAGTTTTTTTTTTCTTTTATAAAGACAACAATTTCCTGCTGATCCTCTCTGATTCATTGTGGTGTGACTGCAGGTAGAAGGGTGTGTCATTGTTTTTTTTGTACCTGTCACTTTAAAATAATCATAATAGTAGCCTGGAAGAATGAAGAATCTCATTATCTCAACAGTATAAAGCACAAAATATTCCCAAGCACTGCGGTTCATTTTGCACAATCGGTGGATGTGGAGAGGGGATTGAAGCAGATGGGAAAGTTGACAAAGTGCGTAAGTGGTTTGCAGCACTTTTGTGCCTAAACAACACACACACACACAGCATGCACACAAGCAGAAGTTGCACGTGCAAGTTCATAGAAGAACTCATTGTTACTGCCTTAGTGTTTATGTTGAAAAGACACACCATGATTTCACCAACTCACCCATTTTTAAGCACGTTTTACTTGTAAAAACTCAAAGCATAAAGTATTTTGAATCAATATTTAAAAATAGGCCAAAGAAAATGATCATGGTGGCATAAATAAACCAGTTGAGTAACAGCAGCTCCTCTATGGTAATAGTCAGATGTAAATTAATCGGCCATTGTGTCAAGCCATAAGCCGGTATCCAGTGTCTTACCTGCTGGGACGGATGACACTGAGAGGATGAGGACCCATGCTAGTAAGCGTCCGGTTGCCATTGTCGAGCCTGGACACCTAATGAAAGGCGAGAGCTGCCTGAGCTCGACCTTATGGGTCACCTGTGTCGAGCCAGTGCAGCTCCGCCTCCTACAACCTCCAGTTCTCAGAGCCTTTAAGGAAGTGAGCAAGAGAGTCGCGGTTTGTGTTCAAACACGCCTCCGAGGCAGCGCGAGGCACAGGCATGCCGTGACGCGGTGCACCGCTCGAGATCTGCTTCAGTCAGTGTTTAGTGTAAACATCAAAGCCAGCCCGTGGTCGACAAAGTCAAGTTGGGCGTTTCATCTTCCTGTCGTAATTCACGTGGAAACGGTTCGGAACACAGTGCAGGGGATTGTGCAGATTCTTGCACTGAATGCTGTTAACTCTTTAGCTTGCAGACTTACAGTCCTCATACACTTCTGATCATAGCACAGTTTATACTGTACATTCTCAGACCTGATTGGTCAGAAGATGTTGGGTAATCCATGTATTCCTTTCTTGATGCATTTTTGTCTCGTGGCCCGTTTTCCTGGGATCGGCCCTGGACCCTTACCAGGATGAGCTGAAAGGGAGTGAGTGAGAGCAAGCAAAAATTATATAACTGGTTTCTATGGAACCAACCTATACTAGTATCTGTAGGTCAAACGCTATATATACATTTCTTTGTTGATATATATTCATTTGTTTTAATTGGAAGAAGTCTCCAGTTTCATTACTGAGGAAAATCTGTGACAATGGAAAAGAAACCCGATATGGCGATGGACTTTTGGAGCTGTTTCACGACATACCAATAAACAAGCAAAAAATTCAAGTGTTCTTGAATTAAAGTATTTTGATTAATGTTTACAGAGCACTTCAGAGTAATAATGACTATCATTACACAATAATTACTCTTTAATAAACATACAGTAATACTAAGGCAGGAGTTAAGCCTGTACATATCATTCTTCAATAGTCAATCACTGGTGTCTATGATCTTCCAAGTCATAAACACATTAACCTACCTTGGTTTTGAGATTCTTTTAGCCGTCCCCAAGCAGTTCGTTCCTCGGCACTCGTACTGCTGACTCTTCACTTTCTGCACTCCCAAACTGGTTCGATCGTGCTGGTTAAAATGGGAATTTTTTTCTGCTTTCTGCTTCTCTGGCTCTTTCAGCTGTTACTCATCGACAGTCCAAAGGCAGTTTGGCACCAATGAAGCAATAAACTTTTGCCCTTTTGGACACTTCGCCCACTGCGCTGCATTATTTTGCATTTTCCGAAACATAAAGAGCAATATAAAAAGGAAGCTATTGTGCTATGTCTTGCACTGTCAAAAGAAATGTGTATGCAGCAAAAAATTAAGTGCTTTGTGTTTTTCTCTTATTGGGAATATTATTAATAGAATCTCAAGCCTGGAAATGTAGTCTTTTCCCAGAACGCTTGGCATTAGACAAGATTTTATATATCCTATTTAATGGCTTATGTCAATGCTTTAGCTACTTTTAACTGTTCCTTCATACATTCAATTGTATATTCATAGTTGTTTTGGTGAAAGATCCATTGAATATGAATAAGTCCTCATTTATTGGTATTCCAAAACATCTCCCATACCACCAGCAGCAGAACGGCCCTGAAGTATTAATGATCCAATAGTGGTTTTCCAGTCCAAGCAGTCATCATTCCACCATTCCAGTCATCATTCCACAAAACCATATGCAACGATCCTTTGCGCCAGTCAGGCATTAGCAATTAAAAAAAATCAAGAATGTGAATGAGGAAGAATCATTGCTTGCATGAGATCAAGTTCTTGAAGAAAGTAGATGGCAGAAAAAGATTACTGTCATTTGAGGTCAACATGGAGGAAGTTGCATCTGATTGAGATTTTTCATCCTCTAACTTGCTCCTCAGTGGGGTTTTTTTCACGTTCGATCTGGTTGATAATCCCATATTCCTCACTGAATGGAGTAGATGACTGGCTGAATGGACTTGCCCACTGGTTAAAGGGTCTATTTGACCTGCTTTATTGTCTTTTGCAGTTGAAACATAAATGCAATCCCTCTATTTCATTCAAACAAGTAAACCAATGCTTGGCCATCGTCGGCTTCTGCCATGGCCGACCCCCCAAGCACTTGTATGAATGAGCGCTCTGACAATAGACTTGACATCTGAATGGTGTAGTGTAATTTTTCAGGCATGAACACTATAGGCTTGACTATAGGCAGGTACTGTAGATACGGCTCCTTGAACTTCATTATGCTAAATTGAACCCATGCTAACCTAGGATTGTTTTCCACATACCAGTCAGGGTTCATCGTTCATTCAGGAAGGGTTTATTCAGGAGCTAGATGAGCTCCAGTACCAGAAGGAATGCAAATCATGAGATCCTTGAACTTGCTTCACCCTTTGGCTCGTCATCAAAAGACCAGCGCCAATGTTTTAGATTCCTCAGTTTACTGATAAGATGGATATTTTAACCGATATAGCATGAAAACAGTTACGGGTCAATTATCAACACAGTGGGAGTTTTTTTCTTAAACAACACCTGCCTGGGTGAAGCATGAGGAACTTGTGCAGGTGTATTGACATTACTAATAAAACACTCGCCTTGCACACGTGATAATGTACATTTCCTTAGTGATTCGACATGAGTACAACCGAGTCACAGGGAATGTTTGCTCTGTGTAAATAGTGCATAAATGCCTACTGTCCAAATGAGCATGACAGAGTGACTCATCTGATAATAGTGTCTGACACAAGGATTTAATGACCATTGATTTCCAATTCCTGAACCATGAACATGCACTACGTAAGCTTAGCATATGTTTAATTTCATCCAAGCATTTTAAAGAATAACCCATAAATTCGTACCAGTCTTATCTCACCAATTAATAACTAAATTGTTTCAAATCTGCTTTGAATAGCAGTGCACATGAACTTAAATCATCTCTCAGAATTGTTACGAAGTCAGCCGTTCTTGCCTCAAAAGGGAAGTTCCACAGTTTCAGGTTGTGACGTACTGTATTGCGGTTCATTTTTAGATGACGTGAGTGCTGGTGTTCCAAAAAAATCATCCTCAGTCTGACCATGTTCTGACCACGTTGCATGTGTAACACCTTCATTCGGGAAGTCTATACTAAATGTTTATCAGAGTTCGCCATCAACTAGAACCAACCGGTCTAGTTCAGAGTATTACTAATATTATTTTACGAATCTCAACACCAGTGATAGATCTCGCTCTGAAGCTCAAAATCTTCTCAGGAGCTCTTTCAGGAGTGACTTCCATTTTTGAGAAATGGAACAAGAATGGAACCTTCCAATAGGTCAATCTTATAACTAGGACTAGACCAAAAGGGTTTTGCTGAGGGGGTGACCAAGAAGCTGTCGAATCTTACTGAGCTTCAGATGTCCAGATATGAGAACCTTGATGGTAGAGTGGGCAAATGGAAGTCATTCCTGAAATTAACTAGATGTAAAGGAGATGTAACTTGTTTGGCTGAATGGCAAAACAGATACTTTTGCAAAACAGTCAATGCTTATCATCTAGCCAAGAGGACAAGTTTCTGAATGTCCTTGAATGTACCAAAGACCAACAGTGAACCTGATAGAACATCTACTGTATATATGGATTGTACCTAAAAAAAAAAAAAAAAAAGTTCACAGATGGTGCTAAGAGAAATGGGGAAAACATCCTATACATAGATAATTGCAAACGTTTTCATCCCCCACATGGATTTTGGCTGTTAGGAAATATCCATTTTCTGGAAACGTACAAATGAACACAGTTTGGTGAATACATATGATTTATTGTTGTACTATAAATAGTGTTTCTGTTACTGTACTAGACAAGGTTTCTGCCAAAGGTCATCATGTTGTATTGTTTCATCATCTTCGAAATCAGACAGAGCTAGGACATGCACAGTAACTCGAGAAGAATTTAACTCCTCCTGAAAAAATATAGCATAGTTTGTTGCCCCCTAGTGAAACATTGGAACTAATCGAGTAAATAAAGACAAGCCATGAAATTGTCATAAATCAGTTCCATTGAATAAACTGCTTTCTAATATATATCTGTGACATGAGTACATGTATTTGCATGGAAAAATTAAGGAAACAGATTAAAGAACAGATGGTTTTGATTGATATGGGTGGTTTGCTTGGGTTTGGTTTAGTTGGTTTGTTTGCTTTGGTTGGTTTAGTTTGGTTGGATTTCTGTTTAGTTGGACATTTGGTGCATTGATTGTTTGGTTTGTTGAACTGGTTTAGTTAGGAATTGTTGGTTTAATCCTAAATTGTATTATTTGATTTAGAGTGTGTGAAGATTTGTTGCATAGGTTGGCTTGTTTTGATTGATTTGTTTGTATTGAATGATTTAGCTTGGGTTGGATTGGTTCTATTGAGCTGTTTAGTTTCTGTTCACTGTTTTTTTGGGGATCATTTTTAATGATAAAAAAATCCCGTTATCATAAAATGTTCTCATTATACCTCACCTGAAACTAAATATCCCTCAAATGAATTCAATAATACAATTTCCGTAAATTGATGACTAATATAGTCTAATTATGAGTAATTATTTAGAAAGTAGACAGTATCTATGGACACATTTGATTTAAATTTTAAATCTTGTGCTTAAAAACCTGTTAACATTTATTATGGATCTTGCACATAAATATCACAAACAACAAAACAAAACAAAAAAACCCTGAAGTGATCCATGTGATTTCTTTTTTTTAAATTTTTATTATTTATGTTTGTAATTTTAAAGAAACATGTCAATTTATCAATGTATTTTGCATTGTTTTAATCATCTTAAGTGCATGTATATATATAAAATGTTTTTTTTTTTCATTAATTTTTTCTTTTTTTTTAATTATCTAATAAAAAATATTGTATAGAGTATTTCCATTATTCCCATTAATTTTAGTATATTTTTTTGTTTATTTGATAGTATTTATAGCTCTTACATCATTTGGAGATATGCGTAGTCAATAACGAACAAAGTAATAACTTACAAACTATTGGGCGTACGAATGGTCGTTCGCAATGTGGGGATCGGCGGTATTTAAAGGCAGGTTGGCATAAGAGAACATGTTGTTTTGTTTCCCCAGATTGCATGCTTATAAGAAACCTGAGACCGAAGAGATATAAACCTGTTTGTGTCCCTGAACTGTAACCAGATACTGTAAGAAGACTGAGGACAAAAGAGTAGAAACTCACTAGTGTACCTAACGTGCTGAACATTGATGGCGATGTAAACTTATTTTTGTTGCAAAGGTGGCGATGTATAAATCTGTACTAATATCCATTCCAATTCATTCATTCATGTGCAGTCAGGGTCACAGTGTGTCCAGGGCACTTAGCAAGAAGACCTGTTGATGGGGGATCTAAACTATAGGGTTTTCAAGAGATGATCCAACAGAGTATACATTGATTCTTTGTGTTTAGACACAGCCATGGTTCTGGTAATTGAACATTTTGCACATTCGTTTAAGATCTTGTGAGAAGGTTCACACACTTTTCTCTTTTCTGAGATATCTGATCGTTTTCCAGGCTTAGTCCTCTTCAAGTTCTTCTTGTGCAAACAAAAAAGTGTAATCCTATTCAGTGCTGGTGGGGCTCTGTATGACCCTCCCACATAGACTGTTTTCTCACAATTCTCGGAAGAAGATAATAGCCTGGAAGGGATATCCAGTGTGTTAATATATAGAGAGGAACAATTTAAGGACTTTTACCAAAAACTTCTCAAAATGATTTAAAACTTAAACTTACATTAGACCTTTATGGCTGAACGGTTTGCTGTTGTTGAACTGTAAGAGAAGTTGGTTTTGAGCACATACAGTATATCTGATCATTGGTAGATGGCCACAACCTTGCAACTAAGTTGCTCAAAATGAGGTCTGAGCTCACAACCAAACATTCCTTACTCACCTGTTCGGTTTCTTCCTGCACTTAATGCAATAGACAGACACTCCGATCAAAACAGCCCCCAGTAAGACAAAGACGGCTACAGCAATACCTGTAGCCATATGTGGACCTGAAATACGAAAAGTGAAAGGTGGAAGTCATCAGTCCAATATCTCCTTCTGATCACATAAACATGGGCCAGAAACTGTTTTTTGAAACTAGAATGTGCTGTATAAAGTAACTGGAAACTAAACATTTATGAATACTAGCGCCAAAGTCTAAAATATAAAAGTTTCTGATATGTGGAATTGGGAGCTTAATGTCAGGGGCTGTGAAATTATTTTAGCAGATATCTGGAATGTGGAACTAATGGATGATACACTAAATTAAGGAAGACATTCTGCCTATAGACATCTGACCATCACAACTAGGTTCTTCCTCAAACTGCTTCCAACACATTTGGATCGAATGCCTTAGCATTACAATTTCCATTCGCTGGGACTAGGAGATCCAAACTTGTTCCAGCATGACAAGTGACATAGTGTGTTAAGGTCACAGTGGAAGAAATGGAAGAAATCATGTGTCCTGTACAGGGCCCTGACCTCCTTAACCCTTTTGAATGAACTGGAAGACTTGGACCCAAGACTTACTCATTACCTAGGTTATGGGGAGGTGGTATCTTAGTGGTTAAGGCACTGGACTTTTAATCCCAAGGTGCTACAGGTAAATTCAAATCCCAGCCATTTCTTGGAAAAAACTTGTAGAACTATGAACTTATATGAAACTATGAAGTTTGAAGATGGAAGTCATTAAGAGAAGAGAACGATTTGAACGATATGATGTTTATCAATGACTATACAGAGATCTATGAACTTTAAGTGTTCAATATTTAGGACTGGAAACTGCTATCACATGATATTTAGAACTGGGAAATACAAATGTATCCAGGATTAGGACCTAGGTAAATACTTAAGTGATTAAAAAAAAAAGTTACTTGTATCTGTAGATGGAGATCTTCTGACTGGTAGTACACAGTCAGGTGGGAGCCAGTCGGGTGCGCAAGTGCACTGCATCTTATTATTACACACCTGTAGAACACAAAATATCTCTTAGATTAGACTTTTTTATGGTTCATCATCATCATGAGCTAGCCTGTATTACAATTTATTAAAGTAAAAGGTTTTGGATCTTTTGCTTTGGGACAAAACATGGGGCGGAATGTGTCTAACAATACAAACGGAGCATATCCCGAAGAACATTCTCAGCATGAAAACTCACCTATATTTTTCGAACTCACATAGTCAGAATATATCGATATTACATATATGCCAAGCTGAAAACTTACCCTATTGCCACTGCAGCTAGCTGTGCAGTTGGTTGCGTTGTAGGCCATGTCCACACCCACACACTGGTTCTTACTACACACCTGGAACACCGAGTAAAAATGGATACATGTTTCCTCCAATGGTATTTGGTCATCAATGACACTGAATTAGGATGACCCAAATTTCTTACCTTCCCATCACCACACTTGGTTCCTGCATCTACTTGCCCGAAATCTTGGGTGCTGTCACTGTAGAACGTGGCTTTGCAATTGCTGAATGTGACAGAGCGGCCATAGATTGGGTTGGTCTGGCCTTTGTCACAGAAAAGCTTTCCACACATTACATCCCTAGGAGAATTGCAAGCAAAAAAATCATTAAAAGCAACAAGACATTAGAGTTTTAAGATCATAATGTCCTTGGACTCACTGTGTCTGGCACCCGGTATACTGCTCATTAGCAGGTCGTGTGCAGAAGGCATAAAAAGTTCCCTTTACATTCTGGCTGTAGCAGAAATCACTTGCTACCACCGCACCTTCAGAGGAACAAAAGCACTTCTGTAAATGAGTGTTGTATCATTAGAAATGCTTTGTCAAGCGCCAATAACATACCCGATCCCCACATTTTGATGCACTGCCCATCCCGTGTAGGGCACTGGCCGTTTAAGCAGTAGCCAGTGTTGTTCTTGCATGGCAAACCGTTCACGGAGAAGACATCCTCGGGGCATGAGCTCGAAGTTCCAGAGCAATACTCAGCCAGGTCACAGTCGTCACGCCTGGGGCGACACATCAGGGCGGAATCTGCGATCTGCCCATCAGGATTGAGAAAATAAAGTAAAACCGGGTTTAGCTATATTTGGAATGGGTAACAAAACTTCAAAACTTAGATCCCTCCTCTTTCAAATGGTCACTGACTCATTCCATGAAGATGGACCTCACCTTGCAGTTGTAGCAACACTCTCCCTCTGCACACATCGAGCCTTTTGTGAGGGTACATTTGGTGGCATTGCAACATGGGTTGGTGCACTCCTATACAAACACACACATATATGCTTAAAAACTGTATAATTTTCTATGTCTTCTGATGAAAATGCTAACTTGCAACCGTAGTAACAGTTTGGAACTAGTGACCGAGCCGGTTCATTAATTTTGAACGAGTGTTTAATGCAGAGGTGGGATGTAACATGTACAAATACTGTATTTGACTAGATTTTTCTGGTATTAATACTTTAATATTTATTTTTCGGACCCAAATATCTGTACTTTCTACTTTTTACATTTTCAAAACAGGCTTGTTACATTAGGTTTAAGCTGTTTGGTAAAATGTAAATATTTTTTCTTCTGACTGTGCACCATTTTCAGCCCCTCAAAAAAAAAAAAAAAAATTATAATAATAAATAAATAAAATTTAAGTAAAGAAAGAAAACAGACGCTCTCTGTCATCTATCTTCACAGACACATAAATAAAACAGCCTGAATCTCAGTGAATACTTTACTCACAGACATAATAAATATATGAATAGAAACCTCAAAGACTATAGACCTCAAAGTCTATTTTTAAATAAACCAATTCACATCAAATGGAAATATTCTCAGATTTTTGTAATCCGTATGAAATATCCGATATTATGAGGTAAAGTTTCTCTGGTATAACCTTACAAACTGTCCGTGTGGAAACATAGCAAAGATTCCATTCGGTGTCCTGATGATTTACGTATTTTAAAACAACATAATTACTTTAAAACATTTACAAGAATATTTTGTCTTCATGCTCTATGAGTATGGTGTTTTGTCCATGCCCATAGTGATTAGAATATTAAAATTTAAACACATTTAAAACCTTGAATAATTTTTTTTTAATTTATAATATATATATATATATATATATATATATATATATATATATATATATATATATATATATATATATATATATATATATAGGAAATAAATGTATGTTGTATGTTGCTGTGGTTACAGTTCATTATTATTCGTTCTTTTTAAACCTTATTCTCCTTATTCTTATTTAGTTCCTAAATAAGAACTAAAAATAATGAACTGTAACCATAGCGACATACAGTCCCAGTTCCATACGCCTATTGTAAACATTTCCTAATGACGTTTCTAAAATACTGGAGGATTTATGTGTGAGCTTTAAAATTAACTTTTAGATCAGAAGGTCGAGTTTAAATCCTACCACGCTGCCACTCCTGAGCGCCTGAGCAAGGCCCTTACCGCCACAGTCCCGCAGTCGCAGTCTTCCCCGGTCTCTCGAAAGCCGTTGCCGCACACTGGGGGCTGGAGGAGGTCACTGGCTTGTGGTTTATTGAGAAGACACTCGGGGTAGCGTGAGGTCAGGAACTGCTCATAGTTTTTCATGCTGCAGTTTGTGAAGAATTGTGGGATGTTGATGCTAAAAAAAAAAAAAAAACGCCATTGAAACGTTCAAAGTGTAGTTACTGTCACTGCTTAGTTTTTTTGGTGCTTAATTAGATTTCCAGTAGCTTTAATTTATTTATACATATATGTATATTTATAACGTGAGAGCCATTGTCTAGAATGCTTTAATCTATACGTAGATTTTAACTAATATTATATAGTGTGTGTGTATATATATATATATATATATATATATATATATATATATATATATATATATATATATATATATATATATATATATATATATATATATATATATATGAGAAACATAGTCTACATAGGTAGATTGGATACACAAAGGATCCTACTTGTGATAATCAAGTAAATAAAGCATTTAATATAGCATTTTCTGTTATACAATTTATAGCCCAAATTGTGTATTGACAGCAATAGTTCTGACAGACCAGCAATATAACAACAAAATAAAAAATTTATGCGTGCAATTCCAAAGTCGCCAATGTGGCTCATTTTTATTGGATTTATCCTCATGACCTTCAATGCCTTAATCACTAAACTAACACCTTGAATTGAGGCTTGGTGAAGATGACAGATGTTTACAGCTGCTATAAAATGAGTGATAACAGGAATTTAGCTGCTGCACATTCCAGGACATTGAATGTAACTCGATGTTGCAATGTTGAATGTTACAGGTCATTTCACTTGAATAAAAAAAAATGTAATGTAATTAAGTCAATTTTCAGGGACAGGCAGGGGCAGATTTGTTAATTAAAAAATGTGGGTCTTATCCAGATCTGTTGGTTTACTTCTTTAAAGAGCATTTAATATAGTATTATCTGTTATATCATACAGTTTATAGCCCAATATTTTGTATATATAGCGATGAAAACCAAACTAGTCCTGATAGAGCAAAATATAATATGACGAGATCGAAAATTTTGACGTGTGAATGCAGTGTTTAATTCTTCATGCTTTCATTATGGCATTTTGATGATTCAATTGAATAAATCTGGGCAATTGCGTGACTTTGCAATCGCAAATAAAATAGCGCATGATCCAGCAAATAATTGCATTATACCTCAGAAAGGCATCCATGATGCAACTGGACCCGGCACATGCACACGAGCTGGTGTCGTGGCTCATACCCAGGTTGTGTCCCATCTCATGTGCCAAGGTGGCACCGACAGCTATGGATCGTGTATTATGATTCTGAGAGGGGCAACAGAGGATACAGACTATTATTATTGTTATTATATTATCCATTTTCTAAGAAAAATCTTTTTTTTTTTTTGTTACCTGGATGACTCCGGTAGAGGAGTCCGTGCACAGGGTGCCGACGTAAGCCAGGCCTACTGTCGCCCCATCAAAGTCGATATTGCTGCAATGATATGGACAGAAAACATATTTAGTTTTGTCTATAAAACAAAAAAAAAAGAAAGGAAGTTAAGTATTTCAAGACTACGTGATGAGATGCGCATTGTCATGCTTCTTCCTCTTCATCAGATCGTCGTTTCTCCACTTGGTAAACGCGGTCAGCGTATCTCCGGCCGGAGTGGTCACCGCTATCTTATCGGTATCGTTCCATATTTCCAGACCAACCAGAGCAATAAAAGTGTTCAATGGTTTATACACCTGCCCAAAGAAAGGTAAACAGATAGGTGAATAATGGAAGTCAGTGTTAGTCTGGGTGACAATGCAGTAAATACTTGAATCTGATTGGTCAGAAGGTTTAAATTTATTATCAGTATCGGCAGCTCCGAACAGTGCTGACAACGGTTTCTTTGTTACGTAAAAAACTTGCGTTTATAGCTTTTGGCAGACACCATTTTCCACTTACACTTATCTTGTACAACTAAACAGCTATGGGGTTAATAAAGAGTGGCAGCTTGGTGTGGCTGGGATTCGAACTCACAATGTTTTGAGCCAAAGTTCAATGCCTTATTCACTAAACTACCATCATGAATTGACACTTGGTGAAGGAATCAACAGTGTTTTCCTATCACATTGAATGTAAATACCTCATACCTCAACCCTCATTTATTATCCCATATACTGAAGCCTTAGAAGCTGCAGTCTTTATTGCCACATCATATATTTATTGAATGTATATAAGCCTTAGGTCTGATACTCACCCCATTCACAAAGTTGACAATATCAAAGATCTTCAGTCTCACTTCGGTGACGTTCTTGTTCATCTTTACATACTGTGTGAGCACAAATCAAACATAGTTAGTCATAGGCCTGTTGTCTGATATGGTTGACTCTATATTTATAAAATCGATGAGACCAACATTTCTTGATAAGTTTAATCAGCATGTGGGAAACGATGTGTCACAAATTTGATTTTGTTTCGGGTTCATGGCATTCGCTTTTGCGTTTGGTCCATTATTAGTTTGTCTTTCAACCCCCTGCTGTAGCATTGTCCCATCTTAAAGTCTTAGCATCCAACCCAACTAGCATTTCTAGCATTAAATCTAACTATTTTGTTCCAATTCCTATGCAATATTTCATTTATTCCCCATTTTACAATCATGGACCAGCGCTGAGTGTTTGCATTACAATAGAATTCCCATGTCTACTGACTACATACCATTCTGTTGTCCACGACAAGGATGACCTCATTGTATTTCTTTTGCAACAACATACTTAGGCCCTGAAACAAACAAAGGAAAAATTTGCATCCACATACTTTTGTAAACCAACTGATTAGATTTGTGGTCTGGTGTCCATCAGCCATGGTTCAGTTTTCAATCATTTTAAATATGAATCCTAAATTGTGGTATTGATACCATGGATGGCTTGAGGTCTAGTTGAGAAATCTCTAAATCTCACTTACTGACATACGAGCTTTAGATTTGCCAGAGGAAGTGCCTGGGAAACCTTCAGGAACATCCTTCCAGGTAGTGTTGGTCACTCCACATAGAGAAGGGGCATTATTCATATCTTCGAACTTTATCACCGCATGGTCACCATCGTTGTCTTCCGTCAGAGGTTCGATGATAAACTTCTGTTCTGCAGTCTGGAAAAAACCCCTGGAATGCAAGGAAATGTCGGAGAGCTACAGTAACAGTACAGTAACCAGAAGTAGAATTAGTTCATAGACATGGGGATTGCATAGGGAAATTTTGGCCTTTTAAATTCATTTTAATTCAATTTATCTCATCTCATAGTGGTTAATGTTTTGTGAAGGTATGACCACACAGGCTTCTCCTGACCACAAACTTTCTTGTTGACATGAATTAGTGGCCTTTATTTATTTATTTTTCAATTTATTTCTACACACTTTCTGGTAAGATCCAGTGTATTCTGCTTAGGTTTGCAGAATACAGGGAAGTATGGCAACTTTTGACTTGCAGGCATTTGCTGCTTCTGCGTGTCTGGAGATATTTGAGAGCTGTTCAAGGGCAACTTTAAACATCTGGTTACAACTGTGGAGCAGGTCATATGTTCCAGACACACTAATTTGCTAGAATTAGGAGGTCTAGCACTTCCAGAGGCAGGTGTTGATACCGCTGAGCCTAGTAGTGTTAAATGTGTTGAAACATCTATAGACAAGGCCTGAGGTCAAAGCCAGAGCTACTCTAGTCCACTTTTCTTCTTTCTTTTCTGGCGGATAAAGAAACCTGTGTCAAGTAGTGCAATGTGGGTATCCAAATAGATTCAGAGGGGAAAAAAACAAAGGCATGTAAAGGGTTTGAAGTTGAAATTTAAAGTGGAGTAAGAGTTAAATTATGTCAATTGGACTTTTCGCCTTCTAATCCTTTCTTCTTGTCCTCTTGTATGGCCTGCAGCTCACATGCTGTGGATTTAGATAGGTTGATGCTTTGACATGTTATTGACATTATTGGCTGTACCGTAATCCATCACAGGTGCTTATGCTGACCATCGAGTTCCTATCATTCTTGATCTTCCCCTGGTAGTAGCAGAGATCCTACAAACAATTGTACTTCAATATATATTTGCATAGATTTATTTTAAATAAAGGAAGCATAAACCTCCTCACAAACCTACCATTTTATCAGGTTTAGTCACGACAGGAGTACCATCACTCAAGTAATGAGTCTCAGTATAGTCTTTACTTAAAAAATCACTGTAGAACCCAAACACAGGCAGAAGATACATACAATTATATTAGAATACATACATTTATTTCTGCAGTTATTTCTTTGTTTAAAGTGCTATATTAAATTGACTAATGAAAAAAAAAAGGTAAAGTAGAAAGAACGCCCCCTCTCCCACCAATTTGTTCAATCTGAATTATGAGCAAATTACATTCCCAGCCAAATCCAGAAAAAGATTCAGAATAATTGGTGGTTTTAATGGGTCTAATTTAACCAACATGCCTGGGATACAATGTGTACAATGTAAAAAAAAAAAATCTGCATATACAATATGGTTTCCACCCCCATCTTACTCAGCACTTGATCAATAAATTCATCCATACGTGTTTTTGTCAAGATGCATCTCGATGTGTTTTCCACCAAGACTCAAGGCATATTTCACCTTATCAGGCCTAGAGGACTGAAAAAAAAACCAAATCACATACATTATACAATGTTTATTTCTGATTTCCATCAGTGAGTGATCCCCAAGTTCAAATCACTCACCTCTAGATCTCTTTTATGAAGGTCATGGAGTCTGATTGGTCGAACCACATCATAGATTTCCAGTCCATCTAATGACAAACCAGAGGGCAGACATCCTATTGTGATTAGTAGCTATGGTGCAGATGTACTAGAATGTAGCTGTATTATTATATTATATTATATTGCTAGAATAAAGCTGTATTGTTATTATTAAAACCCCTTAGTCATCAGAGCCGCACCCACGCGACGATATCCCATTGTTCTCAGGTGTTAATATTCAGCAATAGATTCAATTAAAAGAAAGTGTAACCATGACTACATCATTTTAAAGGTCTAAGCCTCAAGCAGTGATTTCAGATCACTGTTCAATGGAAAACGTATAACGAATGTATTTTGCTGAATGTGTGTAAGCAGTACACAACAACAATTGTTGTTATTATTATTGTAATAACGAGTCACAAAGACATCCACTGCTGCTAATCCCGGTTTATTAGGAAAGATAAGGGTCCAGTGAACAACATGCACTGGGAAACTGGAAGTTCATTAATTTCAATTGTACTCAAAGATTATTCAACAGATTTCCGTAATGATGATCATGCTTACATAGCAATTCTGGCCATGTTTAATATGAACAATATAAACGACTTCTAGATGTCGGTATTGTTTCTCAAACCAGGGAAGTGTTTTTCTGCTGTTCTATGCACTAGTGAAATGTCACTAGAGAACAATGCCTGTCAGACTTTCTATTACCACGTGTAAGTAACGATTGGTAACGTTATACCTGAATGGCATTTGACCCAAAGGAGTGTGAAAGCAGGCTATACGACATGACAGCATGGATTTTCCAGAAATCTGACTCACTGGATAAGAGCAAATATTATTTGAAGACAGTGTCTGGGGATGATGCTGTGGATTTGTCTAGTTTGATAAACTATAGACCAAAAATTTGAAGGACCCCAACGTTTATTTTGTTTAACTAATTGACCAGAATTATCTTTGAGGTATTAAACATGGCTGACTTTATGGTCAATCTAAATGCCTTATAAGTGTTTGGTTACTCCTTATGTGTAGAGTGATTCAATATAATGTCTAACAAAGCTGGAGAATTCTTCTGGAGAAATCTGCTATCACCACCAATTGGACCATTTCAACCATCTGTGTATTTTTGCGAATAAATTCAGAAAACTGGCTGACTGAATTGCAAAATACTGGGTTTGTGATAAGTACATTATTTTGAAAAAGTCAATTTTGTAATAATAATAATAATAATAATAATAATAATAATAATAATAAAAATGGGGCCAAGAACCAATTAATATTCAACCCTGTATTCTTCTCTTTTTTGGATCAATGTTCTTGTGTCACCATAAGGTGAAATTTGGCCCTAATATGGAGGTTTTTTCTTCAAAATGTACAAGTCCGTATTAATACGAATTCGTCTCACCTTCTGAGGTCATCCAATTAATCTTTTTTTTGCCTAATTCGAGGCCTATCATTTTAAATTTAGTCAAAAACTGTATTTTCCCCACCTCCTATTATACATTTTCTCCAATCGTGACTAAGCCTTATAAAAATGATCAAAATGATTTTCAATTATTTGAAGGTTTTGCAAATAATGTACCAACAAATCCAAAACCAACACCAAAACCACACAAACATTTGCACACAAATTTGTGTAAAGCCATTCCTTGCACCTATTAGTTTATATGCATATGGGCTTTTCATTGCCTACAAACAATTCTGGTTCATTTATTAAAAACCATAAAACTGGCTGTAGGTTGGCATAAAAGTTTAAATATATGTTTACACTTTCCTGCAATAGACTGGGGTCTCACCCATGATATATTCTAACGTCATTTACAAAGTTCCTAGGATACCCCACCACTCCGATCAGGATAATGACTTTACTGAAATGTGTATCATTGTACAGATTGGCATTGCAGCTAATTACGGATTGTCACCCCACAAGGTCCTCATCACCATTTTTTGCACAATTGCTAACCTTTTTGTGGACAGGTTAACAAGAATTACCCGGTTACCAGAGATTCGCTTCATAAATAAGTTGTGGTTTCCTGGCGTTGCTCTTTGTAATCCCAGGGTACACATATTGTAGTCGTTTTGCATCTCTTTTGAGATGAATAAATGATTAATTAACAAAGTTAATACTTTGTTGTTGGAAGAGATCTTTTAGATGCTACAGTATGGAGACAGAGTTTAATAATTAATTTTTGAAAACGGACAGTTTCAAAAGTATCCTGAGCAGTCGTGAAATTTGTGAATCTTCTATCAACTGTGTGACATTGCAGTTATTGATCTATGAAGCCGACTTTTCAATACCAGTTTTAGTGCAATACTGTTGCACTGTTGGTTTAACACTTACACTCTCACACTCACTTCCATGTCAACTTCCATGTGACTTTGACCCAAAACTTTGCTCATGTTCATTGATTAAATGAAATATGGAAATACAATTTTATTAATGGTAAAAGAATATATGTTATATCAATTGGTATAAGTATTGTCAATGCGTTTCAAGAGTGTTTAGGTGCTCTTTTATGATCACAGCTGTTTGTCTCATTCAAGTGTTACTTGCAAAACATTCCTGGTAGTTAATGGGCTGTATGAATGCCACAAACTACCCTTTGGATTGCGTATGCCCCTGCATAACATATTGTTGCCATATGGATCATTATCAGTCTGCGCTACTGTATTTCGACAATCTAATTGCTATTTTAAAGATTTAATAAAGATCTGGAAAAGCATTTTGGTTCCACATATGGAGGGGCAACTCCCGAAAAACCCAAGATTTCTAGTATTTTTTACAGGTACCAGTGATAGGAAGATACGTTTATTAGCTAGTCATCTTTCTAATGTAGCATTTGAGTTGAAAAAAGAGGAAGATTTTAATTAACCTTTAACTAATGAAGAATGAAGAAGTTCCATCAAACAACGCACAACGATAGCTTGAGTTTTATTGGCGGACCTTGAAATGTCCTGGACCGCAGATCTAAGTTTAATTGCCATCCATATTCAATTAATGTTTCTATACATTTTTATGTTTGTTGGGTGCAGGTTCATAGAGTCAGAGTCACTTGAGGAACTCAAACACATGGTACAGCATGGTACAGCTCTTTGGTAATCTATTGGGATTGGGATATTCAAATGATTAAACCAATGAAGAAGAGTCTCAGTTTCTGTCAACAGCCCCTGGATTGGTAAATCTACAATTTAAAATGTCTACATAATGACAAACTTGGACAACACTCATTCCTTTGTTCCGTTGTTTGCACACTTTAAATGGGGATATTAATTGTGAAATGCAAATACAAGGTATTGTGTGTACTGGCCAACATAACCAAGTCTCTTAATATAATATTTACACAGAATCTGTAAAAATGTTTTCTTTGTTCTCATAAATGTTCATCTGTTTTTTTTCTAGCTAGAGTGTAAATCCTTACTAGTCTCGCTCGCCTCCTTACTTATAATCTGGGAACCACTTGTTCTTTAAATTCAACAGGTTAATTATTATGATTCATAATTTGGACTTGTTTGCTTCTGTTTTTTTTTTTACTATTTTTCCTCTCATGTGGTGAAAAAAATCATTTCCATCACATTGGCTTACAAATGTTTTAATGAATATATAAATTAACGTATAGAAACTGTAATATAAATTCCCTGGAATTTACATATTGATAAAAAAAAAATAATAATAATTTATAAGACTAATTATCTGAAGATCTTATAGAATTGTTCTTTTTTTCGTAACCACAGAGATTTTATTCTTAAACTTTGATTTCAAAACAGGTCTGGGTCATTGATTAAACGCAACAATCGCTTTAAAACGCAAACTGAGACCTGTCTATTTCTAATCTTAGTTTGAGTTTTACCAGCCATTTTAATGATTATATTTTATTTCATTTAAAGTTTGTTTTCTAGAAGCTCCCAAAAGACCATTTTCTAAGCACAAAAAGATGGATTAATATACTTTTTCCTCAAAATGTATATATACTATATGGCTTTATAACAAAAACATTTCTGCAAAATCTTGAACTAAAATTCATGCAAATGAGTGATGCAAAAAAAAGTGGATGAGTATCGAATATTCTACCTGAGAGGATGCATGTCAACAAAACCCCAAGGATCCACAGCAGGACATGGACAGCTCCCATCCTCATCTTTCCTGAGACTGCTATGGGGAGAATGCTCTCCGAACACGTGTCGACACTTCTACACGGAAAAGAAGAATGACTCGCGTGTTGTTCTAACACGCCTCGATGGGAGTGAGATCTATGGGCGTGCTGCAACAGATCTCCTGTTAGCCCAACGTAAACACAGAGACATGGACTGAAAGCTCTTCTACATGCTATCAGGTGTCTTCGAGCAACAAATCTTTTCCCCAGCCCTCTTGACATGAATCTTTAATGAGTCAGTGATTGCTTACTTGAATTATCCATGTAATCTGAATCTTTAATTGGGTATAAATGAGCTAGTTTCATTCAATGTAAATAGAAAATGAAGATATTTTTGATAGATGTTTGTGTACTGTCTATGCATATGTTATAATGAATTATTTTGGCCATCCAATAATATTTCTACCTGTGTAAAAAAGGGTAAGGTTTACAAGACAGATATACAATGATGAAACATTGACTGTCCTTGCTTTTTTACCAATAATATATAGACAAAATTTTGTAAACATCTGATTATAGTTCCATGGGGGGATGTTCCACTAGATTTGTGCTCATTCATCCAAAAGGGCTTTAATAAATTCAGCTACTGGTGTACGAGGTGATATCAAAAAGTTTCGAGACTAGCTCTGGTTACAAGAAAGATGTTTATCACCATCAAAATAGTCCCCTAGGATAGGAATATAGTGCTCTCAGCATCCAGGCGTGTCAAGCAGCTCATGCGATTTACATTGGATCTCCGCAACCGTGTCAAAACGGCAAGCTTTGAGCTGTGAAGACGTCCGGAGGAGCCAAATCCGGCGAGTAGGGTGGGTGCGGAAGTGAGATAGTGTGGATTGTTTTCAGAGGTTGAGTTCCTTGAAGGTCTTTCCGATCTCTCGTCATCTTCCGGCGATGTTCTTCTGCCGATTAAAAACACCTTGACTCGTTGCAGCATCTAGGTCAGAATAGCACCAGTTAATAAGCACCATCGATCTCTTTTTGATACCACCTCATAGGTGAGGAGGCCTTGGGTGCAGTCAGCGTTCCAAAGGTGTTCAATAGGATGGAGGTCAGAGTTCTAGAGCAGGCCCCTCAAGATCTTACAGACACTTATTAAACAATATCTTCATTTGTGCGCAAGAGCATTGTCAAGCTGGAACAGGGTAAATTCTTCTAGTCAAAGTAAAGAGAAAATGTCATGCTCCAGCATCTAAAAACGTCCTATATAACTGTGTGTCTCCAACTTTGTGGAAACGGTGTGGGGAAGAACCACATATGGCTGGAAAGTCAGGTTTTCCAATCTAAAGTCAGGTTTTCCAATCTAAGCTTTGAGGTGTGGCAAAATTAATATACCTTTGTTTTACTTTTGTTAAACTCTGCAAGTTCATAGATTCTTGTACTTCTCTCTCTGGTAGAAATCAAAGGATAAATAAAAGGCAGCTTTGTGTTTCTTGTTGTGTCTCTGAACAAGCCTGGCGTATCCGTGCATTGAGTTATTCTTTGGTTAAAACTTCATTCGTCAATACAAAACTTTGAGGATCATCTTCTCTGACATCTTCTCTAACCTTGTTCCCTTTTCTCTACACTGGTTCATCACCATTTTTTATTCCAAATATCCCCTTTGTTCCACAGGGTAGGAAGATCTGACACCATTTGTTGGTCCTCGACCCACAGAAATTCAAGAGTACTTTGAGGGTATAAGTTTTGCTGTGTTTCCATAGTAACGATGTACACACTAACTTGTCCTTTACATTTGTAAAGGTTGATACATATTTACTAGTGCATGTAGTGAGGCTTTCTGTTTATTTCAGATTTATAGAAGGATATAGAGGTGTTTTTTTCAATCAGTGAATGATGGAATGTCAACGAATGGACATTTGGCAACCAGATGAGATTCGCTGGTTTGGTCTGTCTAAAGAATTTTTCCCTCAATGCCATGACAGGTTTGTTCCACATTCAAGTCTCCGATTATACTTTCTTCATATAACGTAGATGTAGTTGAGACTCGCAATGTGTTTGCTTGATCATATTGCTTTACTTCATTTCACAACCTAGTAGCGACACTTTGTTGTTTTGAAACTGTTTGTACATCTTCTGTGAGTTTCACAACCAGTAATCTGACCTTAAGTCTACACATCACAAACAAAGCCATTGTGTCTCTACTTTCAGTGCTATTCCATGAGTATATGTTGAAAATCTAGTCTTGAAAATAATCTACAGCTGAGATGAGCTAACTTCAGTTATCTAATGTCTGGAAACCATGCATGCTGTTTATAGTTTTTATATCCATGTCCTTAATTCTCTATTATTCCCATCCCCAAGCAAACATGTGGCTAACTGTATGAACTAATAGCAACTTTCTTCTCAATTGTGATTGTCCTTCTCCTTTTCAGTGGACAGCTCAACCCAATTGCACAGTCTATACACTAGAAATATATTTCTTCATCGCATTTCGAGATGACCAAGTAGCGAGACGGCCAAGAGAGTAAACAGTAATAGTGGCTTAGGCTACGTCTTTGCTAATCGGTATAAAATTCAAAACAGTTTTAAAAAAGCTTTGCGTCCACACTTTGGATTTCCGTTTGCTTTCCGGCTCTTTCAAACATCGCGCCAATGACAAAAAAGTGACTAAAAAATGGCGTCTCAGTTAGGACCGAAGGCCAAAACAGAGAGAAAATTATGCGTTTTAAAACGTATTACTGTGGACATTGCCTTTGACGAAGACACAATTTCATGGCCACCTTGGACTATTCTCCTCCAGACCACCAGAGAGCACCTTTAAACATGTTTTCTTCTGCTGACTGCTCTATTTCCTCTATTAATTTTGCACACATGGTTTGTTTATCCCGTATCAGTCGCACTATTCAAGTTCTGCCTTCTCTTTATCGCAGCTGTCAGAGGTGGAAAGTAACGAGTTACATTTACTTGCGTTACCCTAATTGGGTATTATTTTGTGTACCACTTTTTCAAGTGGTTTCGAAAATCTGTAATTGAACTTTTTCAAAGTATGTTTTGTTTTACTAAGTAAAAAATACATCATTAGAAATCATGGGTTGAAAAACGACCACACTGAACTTGCATAAAGGAAAGATGGAGATGTTAGTGATGAAGACCCAGCTCAAAATGAAATGCCATCGCCAAACCATTTTGACTTTGGATGCAGGAAAGGTCCTGCAAATAATCTAAAACGCAGCTGCAAGGCTTGCGTTCAATCTGCCCAAGTTCTCCCACACCACCCCAGTGCTGCTCCTTCACTGGCTTCCAGTAGCTGCACGTATCAGATTCAAAACACTGATTCTTTTAGTGCCTATAAGGGCAAAAATGGACCAGCGCCATCTTCCCTCAGTGACCTCATCACATCTCGCACTGCCCCACTCTGTCTGAGATCCTCCAGCACTGCTCGACTGGTACCACCTTCTCTCAGAATGAGAGGTAAGTACACTTCAAGGCTCTTCTTTGTTCTGGCACCGAGGTGGTGGAATGAACTTCCCCTAGATGTCCGTACAGCGGAGTCCCTGACTATCATCAAGCGACGGTTGAAGACTTTCATCTTCCTGAAACACTTAAATTAGAACTTTCCAAGTTTGCCTGGTAGAATTCAAGAGTTATATTCATATCAAGTTTGTAATCTGGGGCACCAGTGTAGATTTATTCATTGCTAGAGACTCAAAGCACTTTTGTACGTCGTTTTGGATAAGGGCGTCTGCTAAATGCCGCAAATGTAAATGTAAATGTAAAGGCAACAGCTTTATTGTAAGCTGTGCATGAACAAAAAGACTGAACTGGCAACTTATAACAACTCTGCATCAAACCTGCGCAAGCATGTTGAGGCGAGTTAATAGTACTTATATTTTTATATTTTTTTCGCTGTAAAAGTGCATAACCTTAAAACTTTGCGAACCTTAACATGTACCTCTTTGTGATTTCTGTCAGAAATTGTTTTTTCCTCTCACTACCTGAAATCTCAAGGCTTTCTTTTGTATACCTTGATGAGCCAATCAGTGTACTGCAATGTTTCGACAACTGTGAGGTGCCATCTGAACTTCATTGTATCTCCATCAGTGCACACATACACAAACACCTACACAAATACGTTTACACAAACTATGACTGCCATTGTTAGAGAATTATACAGTACAATAGCTTGCGTGAGAAAGTTTAATGTCCACTAGAGGTCACCGTAAGCAAGATTTCGCTCATTGGATTTTGTTAAGTCCATAATTATTGGTTGAAACAAAACCAAAGTTCGATTTAAAAAAAATATTCCAATATTCTCTCTGAAAGCGTGCCAAAACTATTGGCACCCCTACATAATCTTACTACATTTCACTTTTGATTTGTTTTACAGAATGAACCCGGTTAAGAGTTAGGTGATTACATTACAGGATCCCCTTCCTTTTTTTAATCACTTCCTAATAGGTTTACGTCTTGGGGCATTGTGGTAGGCAGGAAGTGCAGTTCCCATATTAAAGCTATTGTCACATCCCTTCTGGTAACACTAAAGGCAAGCATTCAGTAGTGGGAATTATTGCCTGTTCCCATTTGCATCAAAATAGCGTGGGGTGGAATGGAAATAGATAAACAGAGGAATAAAAAAAATTGGATCAGATTATACACGCAGAGTATTTATTACTTTAAAAAATATTTACTGCTTAGAGCTTGAGATTATTCTGGAAAACGGTGTGTTCTTTCTTTCTATGCTCTTATTTTCTCTATTTTGTAAATCTAGTCCTAATAATCTGGTGTATCAGATGATATTTGACTTTGGATCATGAGTTCAAATGTGCAAGGCCCTTAACCCTCAACTGCTCAGTTGCAAGTTGTCTGGCAAATGGCGCAAATGTTTTAAAACAAACCCAAGTGCTCATTTTTAACTAGTTTGTCTTCCCGTTGATTTATCCAAACTGTCTTTAGCCATGACCATTTCCCCCCTGCCTGTTTGAAAAATTCCACGGCTTCATGGTTTCTTCCCGCTTTTAAACAAATGGCACATTGTTCGAGTGTGCGGTGTAATCACACACGCTGTCGTATTTCGAAATTGCATAGTTGACTGGCACAACAGCGATCATGTAAGGTCTTGTGGATATAGATTTATCGCACACCACAGAGAAGAAAATGTTCTGGACTTATGCCTGGCTGCAATCAGGGGTTAATGAAAACGTTGAAGAGGAATTAAAGGGCTGCGTTACTCATTGTGTCCACTAGAGGGCTCTCTGATCGCATCCTTTTGTCTTAAAACTGTGGCTCAGATCGAAATTAAGGATTAAGTACAGAACTCCAACTCTATTGGCACCCTTTAAGACATCAAGAAGGTCAAGCTGGAGAACTTTATGTTTGTGAATGTGGACATCCTTCTGAGGTGCATTATGCTTTATCCTCCTGGCAGAGGCAACCGAACGGATTTGAAAAGTCCTAGTAAAGATCCCTGGGTGCCTTCAGCCTTTACATTTCGGAACTTTCACACTTGAGATTTAGTCAGTTCCAAAAATATTGCCACCCCTAAACGTGTCATGGGAATACCAGTACGCTCTCATGAACTGGATAAATCCCACTTTTTTCTTTCATGTGTAAAGACAGTGAGGTAATGTTCGGAATAAAATCTGTTCGTGGAGAACCAGACAGTATTTGATGTCAACAATTGAATCTGCTGTTTGATTGAACTGTTTATTTCTTAAGTCTTTTATTGGCTGTTAAATAGGGTTTGGGATTAAAACAGAAATGAGAACGACGTCATTGCGGTAATGTTAATATAGTGTGTGTGCTCGAATTGTACAGTGTTCTCTGGTTTTATGGTTACAGACATGAGAACAGTTGTTTTTCTGACCTTATTGACAAAAGTTAGTGGACACCTGACCAAAATATTGGTGAATCTTTGAGTCTCTATTTACTCTATAATTCAGGGAGGAGGTTCCAGCTTTTGTGTAAGGACGTTAGTAAAGTCAGGTTCTGATGTGGGTGAGATGAGGAAGCCTGGGGTGCAGTCAGTGTTCACATTCATCCCAACAGGGTTGAGGGTCAGGGCTCTTCAGCAGAAGATCTTACACACTCCCAACCTTTGGAAAGGGTATATCTTCTTAAAGCTGGCTTTGTGGGGTCTCCTAGTTCATGTAAAGGGAAAATTTCATTCTACGGCATTCAAAGATACACAATTGTGTGCCTCCAATTTGGGGGTTAATGAAGAATCACATATGGCTGTACAAGTTCCATTACTTTTTTCCGTATTGTGTGTGTGTGTGTGTGTGTGTGTGTGTGTGTGTGTGTGTGTGTGTGTGTGTATAGAAGAATCGACAGTTCTGCAGTTGGCTTCTCTGCTTTGCAAAGCATCAGCATAAATAGTCAAATGTATGCAAAAAGAGGCAACCGTCAACTCGAATGCACACACACGCACACACACACACACACACACACACACACACACACACACACACACACACACACACACACACACACACACACAAACACACACACTGAGACACCAAGGGAAAAACCTGTAACATAACTATCAAAACAATGTTTTTATTAATATTATTAATAATAATTTTTTTCGATCTGCAACAGCAGTTTAGCTTAAAAAAAAAATCCAGCCTGAAAAACACACATGCGCATTTGAACATCTGCAGTGGTATTTCCCTCTCCGAGTGTCTAGAGTGTGTGTGTGGATTTTAATCAGCTTGAGAGGTTGTAAAACCATTAACACTCACTCTCATGTGTGTGTGTGTGTGTGTGTGTGTGTGTGTGTGTGTGTGGGTGTGGGTGTGTTTCTCCAACTGTACTGCTGAGCTCACCCTCTAAACGACTGTCCTCATTGTCTCGTGTGTGTGTGTGTGTGTGTGTGTGTGTGCTGCTGACTTTGCTCTCTGACCCTCTTCCTTTTGTTGTCTGATGAAATTCCAAGGGCCTTTTCTGTTTTTTTTCGCCGCGTGTTAATTCATCTGCAAGATCGGTTCCTCTTTCTGCACAAGCCGGTTTTAACCAGTCAGGAGGTTAATATGGTTCAGACTTTAACTTTTTGGACTCAGCAGCCCTCCACACACACACACACACTCACACACACACACACACACACACACACTCACACACACACACACACACACACACACACACACACACACACACACACAATGTTATCAGGTCATACTCAGAAAACGAATCTCTCATTGGCAGGCTACATCATCAGAAGCACTCACCTACGTTTACAACCTAAATTCTAATATTTGTTTCATGAAATTGTATAAATTTATTCCCAATAGTTTATTCTCTTCATTTCGTAGCGTTTCTCTTGGCTGCACTGCTTCCAGTACGTGCATGTGGATATTAGATTTTTTTCCAATCAGATTTTTAGCCTATGTGCTGCCATGTCAATCTAATCTGCCCAGAGCCTTCACAATCAGTACTGCTGGCCTTTTTACCATAGTTATTATTAGCAATGGGTCTGTTTCTTTAACCAATCAGATTTCAGATTCTCCTCACAGGGCAGCTAGCTGGCCCAGAATAGCGTCAGCATTTTTCTGTCCTCTGATTGGTTGGTCAGAGAGAAACCGTTACAGCCAAGTTTGACTGGTAAAACACGTCTGTAGCACATTAATACATCTAAGTTAGACTTTTTTTTATGCCTACAGAGGAAGAATTCGGTCTCAGATATACTTAAAAATCTATTTTGAAGAAAAGCTAGACATCGTGAGGATGTCGTCCAACCCCGAAGCTAGCTAGCGTGTCTCAGCCCAGGAAAGGGTTTGTTCACCACTTCCAGACCAGTGAATACGAGTGGTACCACTAGATTACACCCTCTGGGGTGCTGCACAATTATGAGTCATTTTGCGACATGAGTCATATTGCGACATGATAGTGGTGGTATTAAGAGGTGGATTAAGTCGGGTATGTCCCCACTGAAGGCCCAGGTACCACATGCATGGCCCACCACTGGAATCTTTAATATGGTGGCAAGAAATGTTATAAAGTAACATGTTGCTTGAAAGCTGTTGCTTTAACTAATCAGATTTGGTGACACCGAGGCCTACGATAACATCTAGTAGACGTACAAAAACGTCTGCATTTTCACCTCCTTTGATTGGATGGTCAGAGACTGCACTAGTCAGAGCTCACAAACTGCACCTTTAGCATGCTGCACAAGTTCAAATATATATGGTCGATTTGGTCACAGATATAATTACAAGGACATTTACAAGATGGTTCTTAAGCTAGACATTGTAAGAAAATTTCAGTAAAAACAGTTGTTAAGCTTTTTTTCCCCCTGTAGAATTTGCACGAATACACACAGTTTGCCTTTGTTTCAAATCCCCAGCAAACCATAATGCATGGTGCAGCTGTGGCTACAGTGAAAGGAGACTTGATGAATTGTGTTAATTGGATTTCTTGTTTTAGTAATGACATTCATTCTCTGTATGAGATTCCTGTCTGTGATGCAGCGCTCTGTTACACTGAGTTTCTCTATAATACTGATGGTTTCTATGGGCGTGGCTTCATAATGATGGTACTAATAGGTGGGATTGACCCAAGCAGGACACAACTGAAGGTTTGGGTGTGAAATGTATGGCCCACCACTGGCTGTGACAGATGTATGTATGTAAAACGTGCTAAATGTACCAGAAGGGTATGAATGATATGAATTGCTCACTGATGCAGAATCAGCACAAGCTCATAAAAAAAGAAGTAGCTACAGGTGTATTAGAGGAAGCACACAAGCCTTCAAAATTTGGCAAAAGTACTGAACTTTACATGAAACAAGAAACAACAAAAAAGAACAGCACTCTGAAATGGAAAAACACTGCACTGATCTTTAAATAAACAAATCAGTGGTATAGCATATTAGCGCTTTTCACTTAGATGGTGAGTCCAGGTAGAGAATCTTTGGAGAGCATTCTGGATGGTCATAGCTTAGAAAATTTGTGCCATCAAAGTCTGTACTTGTTCTGAATTCTGTTGCAGCCCATTCAAATCTCACAAGCCAATTAGTGGAGAGTTCGGCTAAGCTCCACCTTCTCAACGAAGGTTTGAGCCAGACTGACAAGGGTAACTTGAACTGGGAACTTGGGTACTTTTGGCACGAAGGCATTTCCATTTGCATGTCATAGGTGCATTAACTGGGACTTGGGAGATGACCAATTTGGGCATTCATTCATTTTGTATAACAGAAGATGCATTTAATATCTTATTACCTATTTTACATCAGTTCATTTGCATTTTCATCCTTAATGGAATCATCATATGTGCACATGCAATGATCATTTCTGACCTGCTGGAGCATGCACAAGGCAAGTCACGTGATTCCTTGGCACTGGCCCTGCAGACCATCAAGGCCGGTCTGCCAAGCAATCTATTATCATAGGCGAGTACACACAGAGTGACCGAGTGTGTGTTTGTGTTCAGCTGTTGGCAGTCAGTTGCAGCCCTGACCTTGGTCAACAGCCAGGGCACACAATAGCATTGCTGGCTCCAGACTCTGTCTCTGTCCCTGTCTCTTTAGAAAGTGATAGAGGTTGATAGTCCGCTAAGGGGGGTTTGGTGTGTGTGTGTGTGTGTGTGTGTGTGTGTGTGTGTGTGTGTGTGTGTGTAGGGGGGGGGGTAAGTTTGAAACAATAGATCTTTCAGACCTTGGGGATGAGGCAAAGGAGGATAAAGAAAAAGCCGGCAAGCAGGCATGCGCCTTTATAGCACTTCCTGCCATTTTTCACCATACTTAGAAGAAACACTCCCTCGTGTTATGTAATGACGACACAAAAGCTAGCTATGAACTACATTAGAGTGAGGTGAAATCACTGTCCTACAGCAGGGGCTTTCCCCAAACATACCACCGTAATGTCGCTCTGTGGTTAATGGAACAGTACAAAGAGACCATCAGGCAGTCCTGCCAGATCTGCAGAACTAAACTGGATCCATACCAAAACTGAAAACTCGACTCTCCTGAGGTGAAAGTGTTGTAATAGTTACAAAAGTGTGCCAAAAGACAATCCCAGGATAATTCCTTTGGGGGGATGCAGTTATAGGAAAATTATCAGTGACAGGACAGTGGCCCAAGTACAGGTAGTCCCCTTTTTATAATAGCGATGCGTTCCAATGACTCCATCCTAACTTAAATATTGGGGGAAGAAACAAAAATATCATAAGATGAGACGAGACATGGCCTAGCCTACCCAGGAGTCTTAAAGAATGGTGATCGGTATGGGGTAATATACTGTAATTTATTTATGATATAACAAATTACAGTGCACAGTATAGCAGTACAGAGCTATTAACAGTACCCTTATGTATAAACTAGGCATTATGGGTATTGTAGTAGGGTTCTTCAGTGTCCTGTGTCGCCAATAACGGGTGAGAGACAAGAGCTAGTTGAACCATCATAACTCGGGGTCTACGTGTATCGTGGTTAGTTTTCTGCTGGGGCTGCTGTTCTGGGAAACAACCAGATTCGAGAATCTGAAAATATTAGCCTATATTAACAACGCAAGGACAGTAGCTAGATCGGCAGCCATTTTAGGACCTCATATACACTATGTGACTTGTTCAGCCATTTGTGGTTCTTCCACAAACCGTTACCAAACAATTGTATAGGATGTCTTTGGATGTGGTAGCTTGAAATTATGTTTTTCATTTCACTCAATTAGGAGAACCAAACCAGTGCACAAATCCAGCTCCTAAAGATATGCTTTTAAAGGGTGTGTGGAAACCTCTGGAAGGCCTTGAGTGGCCTGCTCCAGAGTTTTGAACTCAAACCATTAAGATGAACTGGAATGACACCCCAGGTCTCTTCACCTCACTTCACAGTGCCTGAACTTTGCTAACACCCCTGTAGCTAAATGAGCACAAATCTCCACTAAAATCTAGTGGAACATCTTCCCCTAAGGTTAATATTCGTGCAAATGGGAACTCATTGTGTCTGTATTGTGTATAAACAGAATTCCCAGAAGGCCAGGATCGTCGAGTGCCAGCTCTCCTGTGTGGTTTAAAGTGATTGCACATTGTAGCACTCAGAAACACTGCGGCAGTTGGCGGGAAACACAGCTTGTTGACCCTGCGAGTGAGGACACCATCCACAGGTCAAGCTTTGATCTGTTTCCAAAACAACAATGGCCTGAAGGACTAACCGTAAACACTGTGTGAGACTGTGTGATTCGCTAAACTAGGCTGAATCAGCTTATCTTATTGTCACAACAGTATATGTGTGTGTGTGTGTGTGTGTGTGTGTGTGTGTATATATCGAGCAGTATAATTATGCATGACTTATTGTAATGATGTTCCCTTGAAGATCATTCAGGTTCATAAAATGACCTCGTAAAAATTGAAACATTCTTCATTCTCACGACTGCATGTTGATGTTGGGGGTGTGTGTGTGTGTGTGTGTGTGTGTGTCTCCTCAGGACTGACCTGTGTGTGTCTGTGTATCTCCTCAGAGCAGTGTGTTTGTATCTGTGTGTATGTGTGTGTGTGTTTATATGTTTGTTTGTCTTCTCAGTTCTAAGCTGTGTGTGTGTGTGTCCTCAAGACTGACCTGTGCGTGTCTATGTATCTCCTCAGAGCTGTGTGTTTGTATCTCTCTGTGTGTGTTTGTTTGTTTGTCTCCTCAGTTCTGAGCTGTAAGTGTGTGTGTGTGTGTGTGTGTGTGTGTGTGTGCGTGTGTGTGTGTGTGTGTGTCTTTGTATGTGCACATGTACTCCTCAGGACTGAGCAGTGTGTGTGTGTGTGTGTGTGTGTGTGTGTGTGTGTGTGTGTGTGTATCTTCTCAGAGCTGTGTGTTTGTATCTGTGTGTATATGTGTGTGTGTTTGTTTGTTTGTTTGTCTCTTCAGTTCTAAACTGTAAGTGTGTGTGTGTGTGTGTGTGTGTCTGTGTATCTCGTCAGAGCTGTGTGTTTGTATATGTGTGTGTGTGTGTGTGTGTGTGTTTATATGTTTATTTGTCTCCTCAGTTCTGAGCTGTAAGTGTGTGTGTGTGTGTGTGTGTGTGTGTGTGTGTGTGTTTGTATGTGCACATGTACTCCTCAGGACTGAGCTGTGTGTGTGTGTGTGTTTTTTTATATGTGTGTTTGTCTCCTCAGTTCTAAGCTGTAAGTGTGTGTGTGTGTGTGTGTGTGTGTGTGTGTGTGTGTGTCTGTGTATCTCGTCAGAGCTGTGTGTTTGTATATGTGTGTGTGTGTGTGTGTGTGTTTATATGTTTGTTTGTCTCCTCAGTTCTGAGCTGTAAGTGTGTGTGTGTGTGTGTGTTTGTATGCGCACATGTACTCCTCAGGACTGAGCTGTGTGTGTGTGTGTGTGTTTTTATATGTGTGTTTGTCTCCTCAGTTCTAAGCTGTAAGTGTGTGTGTGTGTGTGTGTGTGTGTGTGTGTGTCCTCAAGACTGAGGTATAAGTGTGTGTGTGTGTGTGTTTGTGTATCTTCCCAGAACTGTGTGTGTGTGTGTGTATGTGTGTGTGTGTTGGGGGGGTTAGAATGACTGCAAGACAGTGCTATAGTGTCGTAACTGGTTCCAACTGGTTTCTCTGTTCATCTATTAACTCTGTACCCTGAGAGGCTGCATAGTAATGCGCCACCTAATCCACACGCACATGGACCTTTCTACTCACGATGAGCGTCTGTGTGTGTGTGTGTGTGTGTGTGTGTGTGTGTGTGTGTGTGTGTGTGTGTGTGTGTGCGCGTTAGGGTAATACAACCCCTCACACATGACCAAGAGTCATCTGTGACTCCAGTAGCTGCTTTTGTTGTTGTTGCTGTTGCTTCTCCGGCCATCTGTCTGGCGCTAATGCATGGTCTGTAAAGAGGATTAGTTTTGTTATCATACAGTCAACATTCCTGACAGCGACCGAAACACAACGCAGGCCTCTAAACCCTTCAGGACGACATCCCAGCCTGTCCTGTTTACCCGAGCAACTTGCTCATGTCGTCGCATTGCTCGCAACAATCTCCCTAATCCCTCGTTTTTTTTCAAAACAACCTCTAATTAAAAAAGAGAATCGCATGATGAGCACTTCACAAACTATTAACCCTGGTCACACACAGCACCATGGGGTCACAGAGTTATGTGCAGAATAGTGATGAACAATCATTCATGAACAATTAATTCAGGCTTTAGTGTGACTTGGAGTCTTCTCAAAGAGCAATTCGTTCATTTTTTTACTGGAAGCACATGAGCAAAGCATCGTTAAATCTCCGTAGGTTTTGTTCAGGAATCAACTCTTCTAACTTGAGTCGTTTCTTCTTTTATCACTTGACTCTCATAGATGCCATGCAGTCTATATATCTATTTTTATTATTGGAAATATAGTAAAAGTTTATTCGGGGATACACTGAAAAAGTAAAAGAAGGGGCGAAATGAACTGAACGGTTTGAAACAAAAGATTCGACTAACAAGATTCAAAGAACCGAGTCACAAAAATGACTCGATTTTCCCATTGCTAGTGCAGAACGATTCCCCAGAGAGCGTTGCGTTTCCCGAAAGACTTCACCTCTTCTTAGCAACTTCCTACTTAAAAATGGTTGCAAATTGTTACCGCAAATTTCGAAGGCAATTGAATAAAATATCCCCTTCACTTGAACAAGAAGACCTAAACCTCTTCCAGCATGACTATGAACTAAGCCAGCTCCATGAAGATGTCCATTATATGAGTTGGAAGTGTGTGGAAGATCTTGATTGGCGGGGGCTCCGACTTCAACCTCCTCGTGTCTTCCCCTCCAAACGAATCCCCACAAATCCACTTCCTGTGGTTATGAATCAGTTTCTGATGCAACGTAATATATTATTACAATAAAGACAGATCTGGTCAGACTTCTTGTCCAAATTTGGTCATGATGATGTCAACAGCTCCATGACAGTTTTGTCAAGGTTCCCATGGCGTTTGACAGGAAGTGAGAAGTAAACCCACTGCACCCTGTTTGTACACAGTGTCTGTATTTCTGTGACCCTTCAATTAGCCAACACTAACACAGGCTAATAGCGAGTTGAAGCTTTTCGTCCCGGATTCACTAATAGTCGGTCATGTGGTGTCTAAAGACGATTTGTGGTTATTTAGCGAAGCGCTTGGGTTGCGCAATGCAGCCGGGCCTCCTGGAGCGCTGCTCTCATTAGGACGTCTGCCTCATATTTTCCTGTAAAAGAAAAGCAGTTATTGGACTCTTTCCAAGTTGAATGAGTTCTACTACAAGAAAGGCTTGTTTTTTTTTGTTTTTTTGCACACTGGTCTAAAAATAGATTTTACTTTTCTTCAAAGCATATTTCTTGCTGAGTCGAGGTCTGGCGCTAATCTAACCTCAGCCAGCTAATCAGGATCTACTCGTGGGGGGAAGGATGCCGTTTAGAGTCAATTTATTCTTTTATACACTACAATCTATTATTATTTACAATGTATTTTAAATAAATGGGCTACAACAGAAGGAGATTAGATCAGATTTCACTTCTGAATAGCAAGAATGGAAGGAATCGAATGCTACAGTGGGTTCAAGTGTGATGTTGTACATTTTGACAACAATGACAAATATAAATAGCTATCCATCACACCATAAACTCAATTGATGTTAAATCTATGTCAACTGGACTCTGTTTCTATGGATATCTAAAGCATGATATACAGTAAGTATTGAGGACGTGTCCCAGAACGTTTGATTTACCTCAAAAGTTTGACATTTTTCTCATTTCATGTTGCAGATGTCTGGTGTTGCCTTTTAAGGATATTACCATATAAGGATATTATTGTCCCCATTGTCTGACTTACAGCTGGGACTTTTGGTTTCTTTCTGCATTCTTGGGGAATAAAAACAGGGCAACATGTGTGTTAATGTGGAGAGACAGAGTGAGACACAGAGACAGAAAGACACAGTGAGAGACAGAGTGAGATGGGACAGAGAGGCATAGAGACACACAATGGGAGACACAGTGAGATACAAAGACAGAGTGAGACGGTGAGAGATGGGACAGAGACAGTAAGGGACAGAGAGGCATAGAGAGAGAGACAGAGAGACACACAATGAGAGACACAATAAGATACAGAGACAGTGAGAGACATAGTAAAAGACAGAGAGAAAGACAAAAAGGAGACAGAGACATTTGTTGAATCTCTCTCTCCTTCTTTTTTGCGTCTCTCTCTGTTTTTCGTCTCTCTATATGTTTCTTCCTGTATGTCTCTCTCACACTGTCTCTGGATGTCTCTCTCTCTGTGTCTCTCGTTAATTGTTTAATTCCAGCACTATTACTACTACATTGGTCAGATTTTTTTTCCCCCCACATATATCGGTAAAAAACCCCGATATGTCATCTTCCCATCTTTCGAATCCTCCTCAAACCCTGAAACCCCAATAATCATGTATGGAAGTTTTGAAAACAGAACATCATGTCCCCCCCTTCCATTCCATTTCATCGAGATGGCGCCGATTTCTCGAGCTGGTCGTGTGTGTAGAGGACAAAAGAGCAACATTGTTCTCACTGAACACAGTGGGATGAGGTCAACGCTATTTTGAGGACACAGAGTGTCCAAAACATCTGGAGGGACGAAAGACCGCAACAGACGTGAAGTCGTCATCTCCGAAGTTGAAAGAACAGCAATTCCAGCGACCGAGGAGTTTAACCGGGTTGAAGAGATGACGTGGGCAGGATTAGTGCAAAAGCCTGAACGCCTACGGTTCAAAAGTACGATGTAGAGATGATGAGTCATGTGGTTTCCTTTCCTTTATACTAGTCAAATATAAACTGTAGAAGAGGCACAGATTCCAGCTCGATAGGCAGCCAGGGTCAGAACACAGGGGCAGCCTTGATACAGGTCAAGGGCCATGTTGAAGGGCCCAACAGTGGCAGATTGGTGTTCCTAGGGCTTGATCTACTGAAAAACAATCAAACCCAAGCTGGTGTGATGATACAAATTCCCCAAAACAGGGTATATTATTGATGCTTTTTTTCTAAAACAACACCTTTCAGACATGTTACATGAGTCCAGCATTGAAAGTTCGCTTTGGTCTGAGGATATTTTAGTACAACGATCTTGCATTGTGTAATGTGCTGAGTTCAATCATGCAGTCCAAAGAATTATCATTTGGACCACAGATCCAAAATTCAGAAAAAAGTGTGTATGAACTCACTCTCTGGACCGCATTGGTGTTGCAATTGTTTGATCCCTTTGTTCTTTTTAAAGGTCCTAATAAGGCAAATTGTCTTGAAAAAAAAAACTACAGCTGTTCACGTCTTGGCTTCGTTTCCCTCATATTTTACATTCAGACTGTAAGCAGAGCGCGACGGCCCCTCGCTCGTGTGACCCTCGACCTCCGGTTAAATTTAGTGCCGTGCATTGTTATGATTAATAAAAGACATTTTGGCTGCGCTCTGTGAGGGCCAACACTTCCTTCCGCACGCTAAAGCGACAGGGAACGAGGGAATCTGGGACAGCGGAGCAAAGAAGAAAAGTCGAACAATGCAATTCCAAACACTTGACGCCGTTCTTTCTATTCCGACAGCAGATGTAGTGCATTCCAACATTTCTGTTTTTCTGCTTGTGCAGATACACAATCTGGAAATTTCTGTCATCAGATTTTTGCAGTTTCTTTCGCTAAGGAATTAAAGGGTTCTATCACAGTCATGGAAACAGGTCATGGAGGAGGAGGGGTGGAGGTGCAGGGTAGGAGAACAGTTACGAGCTGTTGGGAAGGCTAACAACAAGCGCTGTTTACCTTCAGCAGCTGCCCGCACCCTCATACTCAGCCAGGACGTGTGCGATTATCCTAAACGGCCGTTTTCCGTTTCAGATTAACTTTCAGGCGATATTTTTAGCACAGCGTCCTGGGAGAGAATTTTTTTTTTTTTTTCTTTTTTTAAACTGCAGCATTCAGCAAGACCTTTGACTGAATTACTTTATTTAGTAACAGCAAAAGTATTTATAGCAACCACAAAAAAAAAAAAGAACGTGCTAATAAAGTTAGCAAACAAGTTTAGCAATTTCCTTCCCGTTAGGACCTGAGAATTGAAATGTTGTGTACGATGACTGGCAGCTTCTTCTGAAAAATACAGACAGGTTTAATCACGTTTGCTAATATGGATGGATGGATGGATGGATGGATGGATGGATGGACAGACAAAAAACTAAATGCATGCATAAAGTGCATTAAAATATAATATAAAAAAATAAAGCATACATGGATATTAGATCATTCAAAAAAATATATGATAAATTTCACCATCATTCTCGTTATATTTTCTGAATAAATAATATATAAAAAAAGATGAGCATACATTTTTATTAAATAATTTTTCCCCATGTAATTTAAAAATGTCTTCTTCTGTTTATTTGTTGAATGAGTAATTATTATATATATATATATATATATATATATATATATATATATATATATATATATATATATATATATATATATATATATATTATTTAAAAAATACTATTACATTGTTTACTAGGAGATTATAATCATAATATAAATTATAATTTAAAAAAATAAAGCATACTTGGATATTAGATGCATATATGATAAAGGGAGTTTTCTTTATGAGTGCCTTGTTTATATTTATAAAAAAAAAGGGGGGGGGATATTATTACGTGCAAAATAATACTGAAATAAAAAGCATTTACTTTGACTTCAGTGCAAAGCTTTTAATAAAAACACTGAATTTTGAACTCATGAAAATATATTAATAATAAATTAGTATATAATAATAACCATAACATTATTAAATAATAAATAAATAAATGATGATAATGATGCCAAACAAAAACTAATTTATTTTGTACAGTATTATTTCTTTATTTATGACACTCCTCCGGGTGGACCGGGTGGGAGATTAGGGGGCGTGCGCCAACACATCACGTGACCACGCTGTAGCTTTGAGCGTATAAGTAGCGCGAGCGCCCGGTTTGCGTTCTGCACTCAGGCTCGAGCAAGAGCACCGAGCAGACCGAACAACAAAAAAAAAAACCCCAGTCAAGTCTCGCGACAGATCTGGCGAAAACAAGCAGAAAAACTCAGACACATACGGAGGAAAGAAAGAAGGAAAGAAAAAAAGAAAGAAAAATGGCGACCTACACGCGCTCAGACAGCTGCCGGGTTTGTCCGTCGGCACGCGCTAACCGCTTCGACACGGCGCGACGCAAGCGCGCATCTCCGGACATCTTCGCGCACGTGAGCGAGGACGCGCTCGCGCGCCTTTTCCGCAAGGCCGGCGACGCGGTGGCTGAGGAGCGCGCGCGCAGCATCTTCGCGTGCGCCAGCGACCCGGACGAGACGGCCCGCGCTCTCATGGCGCTCAAGCAGCGCAAGAAGGACAAGTTCCTGCGGATCGCGCGCACGCTCCGCGGCATGCTGAGGCTGCGCTGAACCGGAAGCGCGAACTTTTTTTTTCAGTCGCGGTACATGCACAACAGCGAAAGAAAAAAAAAAAAAGGACAGCAGATGTCAAACGAGTTGTGGAGCACCGTCTCCCAGTCGTCTCCGCGCGCGCGAAGGATTCTCAAGAGACACGGAGCGAGGAAACTTCCAGATCCCTGAGACAGAAACGCGCACGAGCTGGCAGGGACCAGACACCGCATGGAAGGCCAAAAGGTTCCAAAAACGCCACAAATGAACAAATGAAGTTTGCCTTGCTGTGGTGATTGAAATCCCACACAGACACACAAGCAGCAACTGTGAGATGATGAGATGAAGCTCAGCTGCATGCTGCAATGCACATCCCAAATAAAGGAGCACATGAAGAAACTACCAGAAACCTTTCATAAACATTTTTTTCTGGTGCAAAAGACACTAATGCACATGATGAACACTTGTCTCAATGCACATGCTTATTATATTTCTATTTTAAATTTCTTCGTTTTTCTTACAAAATCTTTTTTTTTTGGATGTGTTTATTTTTTGCACAATAAATTATAAAAAAAAAATTGCAAAGTGTCTCTTGTGATTTCTCATTGCAGTGATTTCATATCAAATGTGTTCATCACATCCTAATAATGGAATATAAAGAGTTTTGGGAGTGTCTTAAGGATTAGTCCTGCATACAATAATAAAATGAATCAAAAAAGTTTGCATAAGTACAAATTTAAAAGGGCTCAATATCAAACCATAAAAGCAACAGATGGGTTTTTTCTCTCGTGCTCTATACGCCCTAGATGTCGTCATCTTTTTTCAGAATTAAACTGATTTCGCCATGGTAAACGTAAAACAGTTGACATCTGACATGTTTGCGTCAACGTCTGGCAACCGTGGCGAAAGTCTTGCTCAGCACTTAAATCCTTGCACCCACATGTGTAAGTCTGACACACTGAAACTTGCCCTCGATGACATCATTGCACTGAGCTCATCCTTCCCCTCCATCACCCCCCCTCCCAAGCGACCGATGTGTGCTCTAGAAGCTGTGAGATTGTAGATTGTGATTAGCGACAAGGTGGTTGTCCATTTAAAAAAAAGAATGATTAAAAACAGTCATTAGTCCGATTAAATTCTTTTCTATAGGTGTCGTATGACAAGCGCTTGAGTGTGCGAGTACATGCAAAGCACTCCGACTGGAGACTCCTTCTGTACAAAAGCTAAAGAGGTGAAAGCACTTTTTACTTGTGCCATGACACTTTGTATCCGAAGTTCATGAGTTCAAATCCAAGCCACACCAATTTGCAACGTCTGGGTCCCTAAACAAGACCCTTAAGTCGCTCTGGAAAGATTAAACAGCACCCCTGGAGGCCCTCGTTCAAGGGCGCAAGAGTGGCAGGTTGGCGATAACAGGGCTTGAAACCCCAACCCCTGATCAGTAACCAAGATCCTTAACCGCTGATCAACAACTTCATCATCATCATATAAATCTGATTTGGATCAGCACTACAGTCCTAGCAAACAAATCAACCCCTTCTGACCAATCAGATTTAAGAATGGTGGTACAATCATTATGAAAAGGTTTTCATCCAGTACACCAGGATGCCCTGGAGGACCCTTTAGCGTCAGGATTCATCTTGTTGTTGAGATAAGAGGATCTGATTTCTCGCAGCCAGCTGGGGTTCCCTCCGGTGCTGACCGGGTCGCTTAGGACTGGCTCGAACATTTCTCACTTTGAGAGGAGCATAATTAAAGAATTGAGGGCCAGAGCATATAAACTCATCATCTCAGGACTTCCTGTTGGATCTAGCTGCTAGGATCTATTATCCACCAGTTTAAGGTAGCTTGATGTGATGTGGGAAATGTGTGTGTGTTGGGATGCGTTCTCAGGTTTTAAAGTTGGTTTGGGACCGATGCCAGAGAGAAAAGGAGGAGGATTAGCGTATATCCGCTAAGCTCAATGCGCCGGTAGTTTAGCAGCTCAGCTGGAGCAAACCGGCTACAGGCAGTTTGGAGTGCGTCATCTGACCACCTGAACGGCAACGTGTGAAACCGGATTGAGCCGGCACAGCGAGCGAAATTTACCTGAGCCATTATCCTCTCATAAATATTTATCAGATGAACTCTCGTGCTTTCTAACCGTCTCTCTGTTATCAGGTAAACATTGGTAAGTCATTGACAGTCACAGTCTTTCTCAAGTCTTAATACCGATCAGGCGAATTGTGTATTTTTGTGCAAATTCCAAACTACTTGAAACCGTTTTGCCCAACTTACCTCACAACGTCCAGCTTTTCTAGAAAAGTATTTTGTTTTTTGTGACCAAATCAAATTCTTCTGATTAAATAGAATCCTCCTGAAATACAAAATATCAAAGAAATAAATAAAACAAGAATAGAATACAAACCTAGCGGCCACTTTTAAAGGAACACCTGCGACCCATCGAACGAATCGGCTGTAGGAAGTTTAGAGTACCGCCTATAATCGCTCTTGACGACCGAGCTGAGCAGAAAAGCGTCTCTAAACACGCCGAGCATTCAACGATGAGGTGAAAAAGTAGAAAACCCTGCAAACGAGATGCTTTTCTGTTAACCATGACGCATAGAGTAGCGGTTAATTGTGTTGCTGTAACTTTCCCATCAGCGCTCCTGTGTCTCTTTCTGTCTCACTCAGTGGACGATGGAAACATTTCATATAGTACAGTATATTGTTATAAATACATGCAAAAGTGTTTGAAAACCTGCTAATAAGAACTCTTCCACATTGAGTCCCCATTCCTTAATATAAGCTACACTATTCTGGATATATTCTAGATTCCAATAGATTTTGTGGAGATTCCTGCTCACCCACAAGGATTTTTAGTAAAGTCAGGTACTGATGTAGGTGAGGGGAAGGGGGTCTGTGGTGTCGTTCCAATTTTATCCCAAAGGTGTTCGATAGGAGGAGGTCAGATCTCTATAGCAGGAGGTCTTCCGCACACTTCCAACCCCTTGGAAGGCATGTCTCCATTGAGCTGGCGTTGTGCACAGGGGCTTTGTTCATTGTCATGATGGGACAGATAGGGGTCTCCTTGTTCAAATGAGGGGAAAATACAACTTTTGGGGTAACAGTTTTAGAAAGATTTTTTGGCTGGAAAAGCTGGGTGTCCACATACTTTTGGCAAATTGTGTGTGTGTGTGTGTGTGTGTGTGTGTGTGTGTGTTTGTGTGTTTGTGTGTGTATAATTTCTGTTGTTAGTTTGGAGGACTTTGAATTTTTTTTTCTTTGTGTGTGTGTTTCCAGCTGCCAGGAGTGGAATGCCACTCCTTAGGTTCCAGCTCAAACTGGTTGTAGTGTGCGATATAGGAAGTGATACAATCACCGAACAAAGGAAAAGGGAACAGAGAGAGAGAGAGAGAGAGAGAGTGAAAGAAAGAGAAAGCGACTCATAGTCTGTGAGTCGCAACTTATTACTTCGATTAAGTAGCCCGTAGCCTGGATACTGTGTAATGCAAAGCTTGGTCTTCAGAGGAAATGTTTGCATTCTGTGTGAATCAGAGGGACACGGAGGTGTGGAACTTGTCAGAGATGGGAAATGTGTAAAACAGTGAAGCAGTGCAGATTAAACAGTACTGTATCACTTCCTGTTCGTCGCTTAGAAACAGGAAAAATATATACACACACTCGCACAAACTGACCGGACTTTACCTCTCAGAGTCATCCGACCAGCACCCATAATACTAGAGATCATGCATAAGGAAAAGATTTTCAACCAAAAAATACGTCCAGATAGATGTGGTCACTTTAATAGGAACACCTGCTGTATTTATTCAATCAGACACAGTATAGCAAATATTCTGTGTTGAGCAGAAAAGCATCCCAAAGTGTAGGGAAGTCTTATCAGGTCCTGCTCCTGTCCTCCAAAAGCAGAAATTCAAGGTCGGACATGTTGGTGTGCTCGGGGATGCTTTCGTAAATGTTTTGAAAAAAAATAAAAATAATTTGTGATGATCAAGATGTTTGAAACTGAGTTGTTTTTCTGGGAACAGAGCAACCACAGTGTATTCATGCGTGGCTGTGAATCACAGTGTGGAATGGCAAATATTTGTTTGAATCTGTTCCCGTTTCATCGCCGGCCCACGAAAGTGTCAAGCTCAGCATGAGCTGACGCACATAAACACCATCCGTTTTCTCTACCTCGTTCACGTCAGTGACGTAGCCGGCAGGCCTCGGCGCCTGGATCCGTACCGTTTCAGCACAATGAGCCATCCAACCAGGGTGTGCCAAATGCCAGGGGCAAGGACACCTCGTGGAGGTCAGAGTCGGGTTAACGGTGGATGAGAAGGCGAGTGAGAACAACACAAGGTCAACCGTCAGATGGTACGTTTTGCGCAGGGGGCCAGGCATTGGTGAGTGGTATGTTCAAGGGCTTTCCCCAGTGCTCCTCTGAGCATTCCCAAAACTTCCTGAAAACAGACAGCTGTCTGGAATCCTCCCAGTAAAGCCTTTCGTTGACTAGGGAATGTGGCCCAAATTCCTGTCATGTTTCTCATTGTGTCACCACAATAAGACGCCCGCTTTATGAATTAGCGCATTGTGTCTCGTGCGTCAGTACCGTATGCCAGAGCTGACCCCATGTTCTTGGGTTGATGCCCACAGTGGTTGACGCATTTCTGTCCTACTATAGCAAAATATTTGCAATTTTTGTGACAAACGGATGAACATGCAATAGGGAAAAATGTCAAGAAATAATGATTACGATACATTTCTTTCGGGTGCTCCCATTAGGGGTCGCCACAGCGGAGCATATGTCTTCACACCACCCTGTCCTCTACATCTGCCTCTTTCCAACCAACCACCTGCATGTCCTCCCTCACCACATCCATAAACCTGTTTTTGGGCCTTCCTCTTTTTGTCCTCATCTTCCATTGATATACCCCTTCTATGCACATGACCGAACCATCTCAATCGTGCATGTCCCACCTTGTCTCCAAAATGTCCTACCTGCAAGGTCCCTTTAATAAACCCCTCTAATCCTTGTCACATGAACATTGTCTTCAAGTCTGCCGCCGCCGGCTCCACCTCCTGTCTTCTTGTCATTGGCAAATAGATATTATGATAAATGAATCAATGTACACCCATTGTACAGCATATCTTCATGAAGCTGGCTTTGTACACAGGAGCATTGTAAACTGGAACAAGTTTGGGTCTGTACAATTGTGTACTTCTAATTTTGTAAAGGAAAAGCAAAAACACGGCTGAAAAAGCAGTGTCCCAATACTATTGGCACCGAGTTTTGCTTCAGTGACACGACGCCATATTAAGTGGTCTTTCTTGGGGTCATTCCCAACCGTAAACACTAATAAAAAGTCATTAACAAAGCCTTCCTTCAAATTTCCCTCAGAGGACACTGTGGCGCCTCATAACCTGCGTCCCTGTCGTCGCACTCTCTCTCTGTGTGTGTGTGTGTGTGTGTGTGTGTGTGTGTGTGTGTGTGTGTGTGTGTGTGTGTGTGTTTATGTGGTTAGGGGGACTTGGAACTGCTTGTTCTTTGGACACCAGCCCCAACCCCCAGTAGAGAATCCTGGCAGCCTCTCTTCTCACTTTTCTTGTCCTCCAGCCATTGTTTTTCCCCTCCATCCTCCCGTCTGTGCTCTTTCTCCAGCCCAGAGAAGCAGCTTCCTGTCCGGCCCAGGCTGGCAGACTCTCTGTCTAGCGCCGGCTCCGGCAGCTATTGTTCCGTGCTCTTCTCCTCCGTCCTCCTCCCATCTCGTCTCTCCTCGCCCTTCGAAGATCTCCACAGGTGCAGGACGGCGGAGGAAACGCTCCCCAATGCAGCACAATGGGCCACGCCTCCTATTGATGTATCTGTTGCACTGAACGTTTATTTATTGCCTCGGGCCGACCGCCTGATTGTGTGCAAAGGAGTTGACCACAAGTAATAATGACAACGGCTTGGCTTGGGATAAAGAGTTCGCAAGCCATTGTTACTGCTGGATAATTATGGAGGGTTGTGCAGGAGGCTATAATTGCCCCAGAAAGCGATTTCTGTGTGTGTGTGTGTGTGTGTGTGTGTGTGTGTGTGTGTGTGTGTGTGTGTGTGTGTGTGTGTGTGTGTTAAGCATATTTTAATTGTAACTTCTTTATATATATTATATATATTTTTTTTCATTAAATATATTATTTCATATGATTTCATGTTATTTTACTTATAAAATTGTTTTTGTGATTAAATTTTTTTTTATTTGCCTGGCACAATAAATAAATAAATAATTCTTGCACTATAGTTAGAAAATGTTACAACTGTTTAAAAAAATGACAACGTTTAAATAATTTATTTTTATTTTTTTCAATTCAACTGAATGTAATTTTGTATTTACTTTCATGTTATTTATTTGTTTGTTTGTTTGTTTGTTTGTTTGTTTGTTTTAATGTATGTTTATTTGCCCAGCACTTGTAAAATCAAACAAACAAACCGATAATTAAAACAAATAAATACTTGTTACAAAAAATAACAATATTTAAAAAAATTACATTTGAAAAAAAAAAGTTACAAAATATTTGTTAATATTTAAAAATAAATAAATGTAATCTATTTATTTCTTCAACATTTGAGTAAAAAAATAATAAAAAAAACCCTGGACTTTGGAAACGTGGCTGTTTTGTTTGGATGAATCATTCACTGGAATTGTAGCTTTGTGAGTTTGAGGTTAAAGAGCTGGGTAATTCCTGCGTTGAAAAAAAAAAACATGTAGATAGTCGGGTCAGTGTCTTATACAGTGGAACCCCGTTGTACGAGCAACCTATAGTACGAGTGAACGGAGATACGAGCAACCTCGCTCGCAAAATTTTACCCTGTTTCACGAGCAAATTTCGAAGGCACGAGCAAACTCACGCTGCCGGTTCCCCGTTTTCGCAGGAGGGTCGCATCAGTCGCTTAGTTGATGACGTATCGCTCGGTCGCTCTCGTTTGTTCAGTGCAGCAAAAGCGTAACTGTGGCAGCGGGGGCGTGGCTGAGCGGCGGTTAGTGAATTGAGGGCGGGTCCGGGAGCAGATAGGCAGGGGATTGCCTTACCTGAAGTTAATGTGACCTAATGATTGTTCTCTCTTTTTCAGTGATCAGAGGGTGCATTTAAGGAGGAGACCGTGTGTGTGTGCGCGTGCGTGCGTCCGCGCCTGAGACGTGTTGCGTGGGGCACTAAGCAGACCGACACAAAAAAATTTTTTATAAAAGTGGATGTGAAGCCTTTGCACCTGACCTGTTGTGGCGTTCCTTATTCCCGTATTCATACGCTCTCCCACAGTAACTTTTTTTAGTTTTATATTTTTATTTCACTAGAAATCTTGAAAAATGTCTCCAAAGAAAATCAGTGATGGTGCTGTGAAAACGAAAGTAAATTGAATTACATGGAAACCGAGGAGGTTATAAGCATTTTGTGCGTCTCACACTCGCAATCAACCACTATCACATGAGTCAGTGTTAAATTATGTTTATATTACGGTCATTTGCAGTGTATTTGTTTTTAAAAATAGGCTACAAATACTTTTTAAGTGCAGAAATAAGCGATCGGATGAGATCTCGGAACGGATTAAATCACTTTAACATTCATTCCTATGGGTAAAATCAGTTCAAACATACGAGCAAATAGACACACGAGCAGTTTTCAAGAACGAATTATGCTCGTACAACGGGGTTCCACTGTATCAGGTTATAGTATGTCCCAAGCACAGGTGATCCTTCTCAGAAAATGGAGATCAATGAGGGGGGAGGGACAGTTAATGTAGAGTAATATCTGGAGGAATCATCTACAATCGGGTCCATAAGTCAGACTAGCAAGCAAACATCATCAAGTCCTGTTTGCATTTCAACTTGACTCTCGATTGAAAAGTCTAATACAGAATTGAATAGGAGATTTATATATATTTTTTTTAAAGATTGAAAGCTTGGGACAAAAAACGGAGACCGTTTTTCACATTTTTAGGTCAGGGTCACGTAAGATAAACAAACTGGGCTACAGAATGAAACTGGTGGTTTTAATATCGAAATAAAGATAGCAGTCCTCACTTTTAGACTCTGTTTATATAAATATCGAGACATTTGAACTCTCTATTAGTGTTATCTTTTTTTTTTTTCAATACGCATCGTAGGTGGAGGATTTCTTCTGAGGAAGCGCAACAATACCTCGGCGAGCGCTCACCCACCATCCATCAGAGCTTGGCAGGAAGCTCGATAAAGGAAATGGGAAGCCGATAAGCTTGTATTGCACTGAGATCTGTATCAACGCGTGCAAGCGCTAGGCAGTGTGCCAGACAGAGAAGACAGGAATATCGGGCTAGTTTCCACATTTTTTTAACACCACTTTCCACCCTCGACCGAAGCAGACGCTGGGGGGAGGGGGGCGAACGCCCAACACTTCCGCTGATGCGACTTAAGATCGTCATTATGGCAGAGTTACGGCAGAGCCAAGCCCTTAAACGCAATAGAAAAATTATACTGAATAGTAATTACGTAAACACACACAATAAAAACATAGAAAAAAAAAAGAGCTGTTGGGGCCGGCGGCCATTGTTTAAAAGACTCAACGTTTTCGTATTTTGTTTCTTGTTTATTATCTAACATGGAGTGTGAATGATACGACCACTAATAACAATAATTTACATTTATGGCAATTGGGCAAACAGGCACACTTATTCAGAGTGACTTACAATTGAGCAGTTTAGGGTTAAGGGCCTTGCTCATGGGCCCAGCAGTGGCAGCGTGATGGTGCTTGAATTTAAACTTGTGACCTTAAATCCAGTGTCTTAACCACTGACCTACCAGTCTTTCCTTAATAATAATCATAATAATGTTCCATTACCCATTATTTTCTTGCCTTCATAATATCACTACTAACTCTCTATAATGATAACCATATGTCCACCACTTTTGTCTAATCTGTTGTCTACACTGTTGTTCTGCAATCTCAGAAAAAAAAGTTACTGGAATGACTTTCTCTGGAATGACTTTCTCTGTTCGAGGTCAGGAGTCTGTTTCTCGTTTTCCTTTTACACCCACTTGAATATTTTAAACACTGGAGAAACAAGACTTGATGTTTCCTCTACCGCCTTTTTTCGGCGTCCTTATTCATAATCCAACCTTCACATTTTTCCCCTCACAAATGCTGAGTCATCATTCTGTGTTGAAAAGTGGATCTGCCCGAGTTTTGTGGAAATAAGTTTATGGAACCATAAAAATTAATAAGTGAGCAGGAAGAAAAGATTGATTAAAAAAAGGATAGTAGCTCATATAATGCGGTCCACATGATTGACCCATGACCACATAAGGATTAAAGCAAGGGCATGACTGATCAAGTAAAAGAGGATGGTGATGGGAACTGAGCTGGGGAGCATTTTTTGGCCTGCAACTTACTTATCTTTGTCAGATTACTGAGTGTTTATTTTTCTTAAAGAGCTAAAAGTTAGGATTTGACAGGATCTTTCAGAGATTCAGCATCACTTAGCAGGAAATGTTAAGTACACAAAGAATACCAGGCATTAGAAGCAGAATAGAAATGCAGACTCATTAACATGAAGCATTTACACAACCTGGCCAGACTTTGCAAAGTTGCTGATGTTTCCATGAGTATACAGTCCAAGATGTGAATATGAGACATGAGTTTACATTCAGGAAATGGTGACTGGAAGGGAAGGGTTTGCTCGGATTTGCTTTGACACATAATAGCGCAACAAATAATATGTGATTGTTAAAATATACAATAACTAAATGAATTCTGACTGAGGTAAGAATCCAAAGCGATTGAAAAGCAGAAGACTACCCAAGATATATACATTTGGGTTAGAACAAGAATTAAAAAAAATGATGAGAGCCTCGGGTTAGTTCCTCATAAGTGGCTCTTAATGTTTGTTAATGGATGGGCTGCAACTTGCTTAACGACTTGAATTTCTGTAAGTCACTTCGAACAAAACATCTGCTTAATGCCATGAATGTACATGTAAATATTTGAATTTTAGGACTGCCAGCGAGGTATTGTCGACATTTAACCCTTGACTGCTCAGTCTAAGATTGGAGTCTGCAACATCCTCAGCTATTAGATACTGTTTATCCTTTGAGGATGTCCCTTAATTCTTAATTACTCATCTTTGCTTGGATTTGATTCTGCATCCTCTGTTGGAAACTGCTGTCTGGCCTTTGTGGATGACCCTTAGCCCTCGACTGCTCGCCACTGTGTGGATTGGATTCTGCATCTTCTGCCTGTGAGTTACTGTTGGGCCCTTGACAGTGACCCTTAACCCTCAATTGCACACCTTCTCTTGGATTGGACTATTTAGACCAGGGATGTCCAATCTTTTCCACAAACGTGCAGTTTTTATTCCAACTAATCAATACATTTAAACTGGTAGATTTTGGTGTGGACTTTCTTGAAATGTAAACCTGCATGCACACCTGTTTTTTTGGAAAAGATTAGACCCTTCTGGTCTAGCCCTTGAGGATGACCCTTAACCCTTGACTTAGAATAGAAGAATAGCCTTTATTTGTCGCATATACATTACAGCACAGCGAAAATCTTTTGGCACATATTCCAGCTTACTTGGCAGCTGGGGTCAGAGTGCAGGGTCAGCCATGACATGGCACCCCTGGAGCACACAGGGTTAAGGAACCTGCTAAAGTACCCAAGAGTGGCAGCTTGGCGACAACAGGGTTTGAATCCCCGGCCTTCCAATCAGTAACACTGCACCTAACCACTGAGCTACCACTCCCCAGGGTTTTTGGGGTTTTGTCCAGATATTGTCATTAATGTTGTGCCCTTTAGGAGCACCTATAACCCTTGACTGGCCTTGCTTGAATTTAAATCTTTATCCTCTGCTGACAGTCATTGTCAAACCCTTAATGAAGACCCTTTAACCCTCAACTAATTACTCGTGCTTGGCATGCATTCTGCATCCTTTGTCGTTCCACCCCCAGTCCTCAGGGTAACAACCATTATTGGCAAAAGATACTATCACACACTTCTAGGTTGTTTATTTGTGGATTTGTTTTGACCTTATATGGATTTTCCTCTGTCTGCACACAAGACTAGCTGTGATTTGGCCTCTATATACTGTATGATGTATTAGATTTTTCTCCTAATGCTAGCACACTGCTCTCTATCAGTCAATTTCACCATATCAGACTCTCAGTAATCTCAGCTTGTACATTTCTTTCTTTTGCGCTTTTTTTTTATGATTATTAATGTCTTTGTGTATACACCAGTACGGTGTATAATGAAAGTAAACCAAACGCTGAGGCATTTCAACTTTGTTGAAATGAAATAAATCAATTTATCGCTGGCGGTCAAAACAAAGTGAAAGCCAAATTCCTGAGTCGTTTTGTTTTCAGTCCGTGCCTCTCGTGCTATTTTGGGGCCATTTCACTTTGCACTTCAGTGAGATCAGACCGACTGGACTGTTCTGCTGTTAATCTGTTTTTATATTGTTTTCAGATAGAAAACTCTATTTGCAACAAAGCATTACAGCCACTTACCGAGTCCACAAGTTTGCAAGCCCTAAGAAACGAGCAAAAACAGCTATTGTGTTCGGATTTACAGAATTCTTTATGATTACAATTAATGAATTTAGCATGATCAATTCATCAATTGTCCTACACTGACGTATAGGTATGTATAAGTCTAGAGATTGAGACTTATAGAAAAATCCTGTTAATGCTTACTTTGAAACAATTTCTACATTTAAAACTATTTCCTAGCCTGTATCTTTGCTTGATAAATTGCTAGCAAAAGAGACCTTCAATTATTTAGTTTCTACATTAAAGAAACACAAACCTCTGCACTCTCAAGTGTCAAAACTTCTAGCATTTTGCACCATACTTTATCTGTAGATCGAAACCATCTCAGGCTGTGTTTCTGTCTATAGTATTCCTGGTAGTTTATACGATTGATAGTTTTTCATAGTAGTTTTTATAGTAGTTTCTATGGTAAAAGCTCAGTCACAAGGATTTCTATGTGAATTTGGTGTTTATGGAAGGAGTCTATAGTATCAGTGGTTTTACACTTATGTAACTCTAGGTTTGAACATTATCAATGATGTCACCACATTTTTATTATTTCCATGTCGTCATGCTGGCTCTCGATTTGTCAATCATCATAAGTTCCTGCTGATTATTTAGTTGTTCAGTAACTACTATTATTTACTGTAACTTGGTGAACCTGAAGGGAAGATGTGACTCAGTTGGGTGGAAACCTCAGTTATGTGTGATAACAATTTTAATATATTTTAGGATCAGATCCATGTAGAAGCACTGTCTGGGTTGTAAAAAATAAAATAAAATAAAAATATATAAAAGTGATTGATTACAGTATAAAAAAAATGTTTTATTCAGAAACTAATCAGATATTGGTCTATAAATTCTGCACCCTTGTTTATGCATGTGTATATAAGTATTTATATATGTCTAATATTTGTTGATATCCTTTTTAAAGTCACTTTATAGTTGTTTATGTTAGAAATAAGAATTTCCCCACTGCAAATCTTATCATTTCACTGAGTGACTGGAGGGAAGATTGAAAACAGAAGATAAGATGTGATCAGGAAGCTTAATGGTTTGGGGTTGTTTTAAAACAGGGAAGGTTGGAAGGGTAAAAGAACCAACATGGCCACCATTCCATACTTCAACACCACTGGATTCCTTCTGGACTGCGGCTCATTGGAACAGACTCCGTCATACAACAAGACGATAAGCCGAAGCATTTGTCCGTGCTCTGTAAGCGTTATTTAGAGAGCAAAGAGTCGTCTGGAGTGATATCTATCATAGAATGACCTGCCCAGACTCCGCACCTAAATCCTATTGAACTGCTTTTAGATGTAAAGAAATCCATTAACTAGTAAAGAACACTTTTGGTGGGTTTTATAAGAGGCACAGCAAAGTATTTCAGCTGTATATTTGGACAAATGAACTGTCATGTTAAGGGAGAATTTTCAATGAAAATAAAGTGGAACATCTAGACATTTACATATACATTTATATATCATGTGCTGAAATTTTTCTGGTAACCAAAAAAAAGGTTCCTGAGTGATCTGAAAAATCTATGGCCCTTATTTTTATAGCAACCGTTTATTTATATTTCGCAGAATACAGAACTTCTATATTTTTTTTACATTATTTGTATTATTTTATTGCCTTGTTTTAAAAGAACCAGATGTAGAGAACAGGAAAAGTATGGAGACAGATGATCCGTCGTTAAAAAAAAAGGAATTTTTTAAATTACATTTAAATTTTTATTAACTTATTAAATGTAATAAATAAAATAGTAATTGTCATTTGGTATTACTCTTTTTTTATTATTATTACTAGCATTTTATTAGAATTTTGGTATTGTATTATTTTGTACAGTTTTCATTTGATTTGAATTTTTTTATTATTATTTTATATATTTTTAATTACATTTTATTTATTTATTTTTATATTTTTTATTATTACTGTCATTATTTTGCTGTGCATTCGAATAATTGGCCTCACGTGCAGTGGAACGAAATCCAGACGAAGCCTGGACGTAAAGGTCCATGAAAATTGGGGTAAAGGTGAAGCCCCATACTGGAACTTTAATGCATGAACTTTCACTTATATCAACAGCTGCAGACGTGGAGAAACGACTTGTTGGGTTTAGAAATGATATGGATGGGAACGGTGACAGGCTCGATCGTGGCGATGTGTGGCGCGAGTTCAGGGTAAATTTAGTGCCTCGAACCTTCACGCAGAGTTTATGAAGCCGTGTGGTTCGAGGGGCCACTCGAGTTTTGGCTCAGAGAACGAAAGCATGAAGATTCTTTTAACCATCATTCATGTGTGTTGTTTGAGCAAGTGTGATTGAGTGTGTGTGGTCAGTTTACAGCTCTTCCCAAACGTTTTTTTGAATCAATTTTTCCCAGAGTTATTTTATTTATCATCATTATAATAAGCATTATTATTAGACCCTGAACTTCTAAATGCTTCACCATGATAGAGGTTTAAAGCTACATCCACAAAAGCCCTTTAAACAGTCTTGCTTAGTTATAACTTTCCCAAAAAAGGGTCAGAATTCCCAATTTAGAATCCAAAATCGGCCCTTTGACTTCCATTGCAAGCTTTTTTCTCACCGCACATTCACTACCGACATTCATCCTGTTCTGACTTAGGAATTCAAAACAGAATTACGATTTCCATAGGTTGCCATTCCCATTGGACTGTTATACCTCCGAAACTTGGGCAGGTCATTTAGGTTGATTATAATGGGTTTGTTCACCCTATTAACCTCCGTAGACTTCCATCACTGGCTCAAGATTCAAGCACCAACTGTCATTTCTGCTTATCATTCTATATCATTTTCCTCAAATGATCTGACTTTGTGCTTATATCACTATTTTTACAAAATACAGAAAAAATACAGAAAATAAGTTTGATTTAGAATAACCTCAAAAATTCTGGGAAGATGTTCCACTAGATTCTGGTTTGTGCTTGTGGAGATTTGTGCTCATTTACATTTATGGCATTTGGCCGACAGCAACTTGGTGGTGCTGGGATTTGAACTCATGACCTCACAACTCTCATTTACCCACATGGGTGTTAGTAAAGTCAGGCAGTGATGTAGGTGAGGTGAGGATACCTGGGGGTGCAGTTCCAATTCATCCCGAAGGTGTTTAATAGGGTTGAAGAGTTCAGAGCTCTATAGCAGGAGATCTTCCACACACTTCCAACATATCCTAAAGAAGCTGACTTTGTTCACATGTTGGAACAGGTTTGGATCTCCTAGTTTAAGAAAATGGGAAGATTCAAACTACAGCATCCAAAGACATTCTATGCAATTGTGAGCCATTAACTTTGCAGTTTTGGGGAAAAATCTAGCATATGGCTGAAAAAGTCAGGTTTTCCAATACATTTTCTCTTCCTACTAGTAACTGTCTTTCTATCTCTTAGCATTACATTCAATCTTTCTACTTGAGTCCATTTTCAAGTTACACAGTGACTCTTACACACCAGCCCTCGTGATGAACTTCACCTCTCGTGTTTGCTCGGTTACTATGAACCAACTTTGCAAGGAGTCACATCTCATTACTGCTTACTGCCTGGGATAAAACAAACCACATGGTTTCCCTGAAAAGTGCTCTTCACTTTTGGCCTCAAATGCCCTTTACTGTTCCAGTGTCTGATATAAGTCGATCTGATGCCATCTGGTGGCCATTTAATATTTTGAGACAGACATTGTTTTGTCTCCTGTTTATTTTGTTTTGGTATTTTAATAACCAGAGCTTTATACTTAGAACATGTGTGGCTGCTAAAACAAATCACAAAGTCGAATGAACTGACCTTGACCTCTTGCAGAGGTGGTTTCCTTCAGTTTTATTTTCTTGTGTACCTTTAATTTAGTCTTTTATGGACAAAAGTATTGGGACACCTGACTTTTCCAGCCATATGTGGTTACCACAAAGTCTGAGACACACAATTCTTTAGGACGTCTTCGGATGCAGTAAAATGACATTTCCCATTCACTTTATCTAGGAGACCCAAACCTTTTCCAGCATGACAATGCCTCTATGCACAAAACCAGCTCCATGAAGATCTGCTTTACATGGCTTGGAAATGTGTGTAAGAGCTCCTGCTAAAGACCTCTGACTTTAAACCTATTGAACACCTTTGAATGAATTGAATGAATTGGTGTTGGTGTTGGAATTGGTCCTCACCTCCAACAATACCTGACATTACTAACACCTTTACTCGTGGCTGAATGAGAAAATCTCCACAAAAATCTAGTGGAACATCTTCCCAGAAGGGCGGAAGTTATTAGACCGAAAATGCAGACTAAATGTCGAATGGTATGTTCTATCTTTCACCAATTTCCCTTGTTGATTCTTTTATGGTTTTCATTTGAATTTGATTATGTCAAGATTTTACCAAGTGAAAAGCACTCCACGCGTCCACTAGAGGGCACTGCGTCCTTACAATAAAGCCCAACTCCTAAGATTAAGGTTTCTTGCATTTTCATGACTTTTTGTATCATTTATTTAACCCTGGCCTGGATTCTGTTTCAATTGAAATCGACTCACAGCCGATGCCGAAGTCTGCTCTCTCTCTCTCGGCCGTCTTGAACACTTCCGTATAGCTGTATAACTTTTCACGCTAAAACCATTTCAGATTGCAGTCTAAATGCTGCGATTCTGCCGCATAAGGATTTTCTTCATAAATAGCCTTTTTTTTTTTTTTTTTCTGAGGGCAATTTTACTTTAATGGGTTGAAAAAGGGGGGGAATCATAGAACACTGGAATGGGCAATTATCGTTTCAGCAGTTTCCAGTGTAGAGAAAAGCACAGAACAATATGGCAATAATGAAAGCTTACGACTTTTTTATTTATTTTTTTTTTTAAGAAGTAGCTATCAATTACTTTTCAACGGTTTAATTATAAAAAAATTAAAAAAAAATAAAAATAAAAATAAAAATAAAAATCAGTGCTAAATGTAAATGTGTTACCGGAGTAAAAACCGAAGTATTTTCCTATAAGTGCAATTATATGTTTTTTTTGTTTTTGTTTTGTTTTTAATTGTTTATAGCTACATTTAATGGTGCAGAACATCTGTGAGTTTCTGTTCTCGTTTATACTACACAAGCTATAAACAGTCATTTCTTTACCAGAACATTCTTCATATCAATGACTAAATGCTGTCCTTTTCTTTTCACACAATTTTATATAATTTTTTTAAATGTATTTGTTATTATTTTTGGTAGAATATATCTATATATTTGGGTATTTGGGTTGCCATTTCCTACTATATCCTTCCTGAGCTGACGTTGTTAGTAACATCCGTTTAACGTAGTATTACATACAGTAAATACACTGTAGGGCCAGTAATATTAGTATTGGGGATCCCAGGCTTTTCCAGTCATATGTGGTTCTTCCTTAAACTGTTACCTCAAAGTTGGAGGCATATAATTGTATAGGATGTCTTTGGATGAGGTAGTATTCAACTTGTGGAAGATCTTGCTGGTATAGAGCTCTGACCCTCAACCCGATTGAGTTTAATGAACTAGTCAAGTCAAGTCAAGTCAAGTTTATTTCTATTGCGCTTTTCACAACAGACATTGTCTCAAAGCAGCTTTACAGAATTTAACAGTTAAGGTGAATGATGTGTATTTATTTCTGATGAGCAGCCATGGCGACTGTGACAAGGAAAAACTCCCTTAAATGTTATGAGGAAGAAACCTTGAGAGGAACCAGACTCAAAAAGGGAACCCGTCCTCATTTGGGTGACATCAAGAGTGTGATTATAGTCTTTAAACAATACAGAACACTGGAGAGTGAGAACTAACATGAGCACTGGAGTGTGTGATTATGAGTGATGTTCTTTCTACAGTCTTATACAGTCAGTTGAGGTTATGGAACCAGGAGCTACTGAGCAACTCATAAAATAGCTCAACATTTGTCCAAACTCCACATGAGGTGGAATCCAAATGGCGCTGGTACGTCTCTAGATGGTTCAGAATGTTTGTAGGCTCGGCATCTACTTCTTTAAAGGTCCACAATGTTCATGAAGTGGGACGTGACCGGGGCTGGAGCAACCTCAGGATGCCTCGGGATGGGTAGAGAAAGAGAAACAGTGGACTAATGAACTAGAACGCTGATTGCCCTCCAGGCCTCCTCACCTCAAGTACATTAATGGGCACAAATCTCCACAAAATCTAGTGGAACATCTTTCCAGAAGAGCACAGGAAATAGGGACTAAATGTGGAATGGGTCACATATCGATCTTATGGTCAGTTGTTCAAACACATCTGTCCATGTAGTGTATTTGCAACAAACCTTTCATTCACTTCATCTTGAACTTCTCGTTTGGTGTGCTCCATGTTTTCGTTTCTGCAGCTTCCCGTCATTACCCGTGCGTGGAAATCCGCTACACTTGAATTACAGCATGCTTTTAATAGTGTCAGGTCTCTCGCTGTAACATATCGCTACCCGGTATGAAAAACACAGCAATATCCCACAACTTGATATTATTATAATGGGAATAAATTCGCATAACGAGCTTTCGCTCTCCGACGACGCCAGGACATGCTACATTAAATTGAGCTCAATTGCACTTACTTGGGATATTACGCATCCAGACAAATTAAAGAGTAACGTGTTTCTTTTTTGTTCTTTTTTTTCTTTTTCTTCTAATAAAGCCATAAAAAAATTCATTGCTTATTTAAATGTAAAACAGTAATTTCGTTTACGATTTGGAAAATGGGAAGCAATTCAGATGTTGTCAGTGATGTTGCAAAGCTTCGATTGGTGTTTTCCTTCCCAGAGGTCTTTATTCATATATATATATATATATATATATATATATATATATATATATATATATATATATATATATATATATATATATATGTATGTATACAAAATTAGAAATGAGGAGCAAAAAAGTTATTTGTTTTTACATTTTAATAAATAATTTTGTCGTCCATGATTTTGAGCCATTTTTGACTAATTAGTTGTCTTTCTAAATTTACTGTCATTTTTTTTAATCCATTTATTGGCAGATTTCATTTTAGGGATCATCAATAAAAAAACTCAGATCCTGTTCTCAGATCAATTCAATTCGAAGAATGTAGAAGTTTTGTGTTTAGAAGTTTGTTCATTATAATTGGTTAGTTGATCCCTAATAAGTGAGCCAGTGGCAACTGTGACCAGGAAAAACTACCTGAGGCTTCATAAGGAAGGAACCTTGAGACTCCAAGGGAGCCCATGTTCAACATGTCAGCAGTATTTGTTCGTTCGTAGTCTTTCCAATGGTGGAAATCTTGAAAATGACTGGGAAACACTACATCACAGGGAAATCCTTGCTTGTTAGTAAATCGCAGCTTGTTAGGAAACTGGGGTCAGCTGGAGATTCACGCTTTGCAGTGCTGGGGCTTGAACCCCTGTAACTGTCAAAGGATATGTTTTCATTGAAATGTGTATTAAGGTATCTGTTCTAAATTCATGTCAATTTGACTTCATTTTATTAGAAAAACAAGTGAGATTAAATGTAGGAATGTGATGTTCAGTAATCTACAATCTACCCCTTTTTAAGCAGGTCACATGTTCGGTTTGAGTTTAGGACCGTGGCATTGTGGGTAAACCAACATGGATGCAAAGAAACCACCTACAGCCTGGAATAGAAAGCCTTTATCTGCATGGTCTTAGAGGCGCACACGGTAATTTAGCTTTAAACTTGTTTGATTATGTGTAAAATGTTGTTCTATATCACTTCACAGATGCAATGTGGTGTATTGATAGCGATGTTAATAGATTTGAGTTGTCGTACATGTTCACTAGCATATCAGTGGACGTTGAATTAAAAGACTAGAAGGGACTCTCTTTTTTTGTACATTTATATGCCTTTGTAGTTTTTAGACAAAACAAACAGAGAAAAGACATCAGAAAGAAGTGTGGCTATTATTTCATTAGACCAGTACAGCTACACCTCTGACCTTCAGACCCTTAACCACTGGAGCCCCCTAAAAGCCCTGACATTGGAGGCTCCTTCCCAAAAATGTGGGTTTTGTTAGTTTATTCTTTGGGTTCATTTTGAAATGAATTTGATTTGGAGGGGGTCATGTGTTTTGCAAAAGTATTCGAGTAAATGTACTAGTATTACTAAGTTTTAAAGATA
>NC_139596.1:2225612-2353112 GCF_946808225.1 Silurus aristotelis
AGAAGGAATTTGAAAAATGACCTTTATTTTGTATTTATTTTCAAACGCTCTAGAAACGAACTACAGAATAACAAGTCCTTTTTTTTTTTTTTAATGGATGCACAGAAAAGAAAATGAAAAAGACGCTTAATTTTTTTGAGACCAGAAGGTACACGGACCTTTGGTATTGTGAGATTTGAATAGAAACCCTACAGTATATGTCGAATTCATTCATTCAAAAATGTAGAAAGTTGCTTTTTATTGTTTCTGATCTTGCACGCAAAATGACTTGTGTGTTCATTTACCCACAAAATGTAGTAATCTATACAGTAGGTGTAGCTCAGTGGGTAAGATGTTGGAATTCTGGTGGGTCATGGGTTCAAATTTCAGCACCATTGCTGGTGGACAGCTCTGTTTTAATTTGGTTTTTGTTTGGCGCCTGGCGGTATGTAAGTATTTCCGACATACAGTTCAGCATCAGTTCATCAGCAAGCAGAACATTTTAAAAGGAATAAATGATGGAAGAAACCTCTGGCTTTATTTGAGCGATGTATTTTTTAAGTAGTTGAAGAGAAGATTTTGGGTTAATGATCATTTTAATAGATATCAGTAAGTGTTTGACTTAATATCATTGAGTAGATAGATTAATAGATCGGTGTGCTGAAAGTAACATTCAGTTCTTTTTACATAAACGGAGTGGATTAAGCAAAGAGTCTTGTGACAAAAATGATAATAGGAACATTATCACCGTAATAAATCCTAGTACTTTGGATGCTGAAGTACATTTGAAGGCAAATACTTTTGTAATTTTACTCAAGTGAAAGTTTAAAGGGACACTTTTACTGGAGTTATATTTTACAAAGTATTTTTTTTTATTGTATCTGTACTTAATCTTAATTACTTGGTTTGTGCACTTTGCCCTCCACTGCCAGCAAGATGTTTCATTACTAATAATACTAATACCACTGCAGGGTTACTCATGATAAAGCCCTCTGCCAAATGCCATTAATGTAATCAAAATCTCATTATAACAAATTACCCAAAGTGTACAATATTTCCAATCTAGGATCCAATCGTAACCTGGAAGTCAAAGGGAATTTCATTGGTGCCTTTTACTTAGGAAGAAATCTCCACTCTGGAGCCAATTGCACCAATACAGACTCAAGCAACATATTCAGAGATTGCAGACTATCTAGTAGTACAAGGCAGTTCAGGGTGAGGTATATGTGGGGAAATCCCATTTCCTGTAACTCTCTAGTTACTTTTAATAAGCATATAGTGATCCATGTGAAAATCTCAAATCAAAGCCAGAATGCTGGACGAAGCCACTAATGGATTATGGGCTGATGGTTGATCAGTTATTTTATAGCTGGATTGTTCAAGAGTCACGAATAAACTCCAGCAAATAATCCAAGTAGAAGTAAATATACATTTAACTACTAACTCACAATAAAAAGCAGTAATACTGTGTACAAGCTCTCAGTAAAACTGTTCTGACAGAAAAACCTCTGTGAATCAGCACTTGCACTGATACCGATATCTCCACCGCTCCCAGAGGACCTGTTTAAACCCATAAAACTGCTACAGCTCCACACTCGCCCGGTAAAGAGAACACAATTAGCACCTTGGGACGTGTTTTCCAAACCATCTGAATGTCCCATCTGGGGTTTAATTAGATCTAATTAGTGATGTTTAAATCCCAATCCAGCCCTCGTCTTGGAGGAAGAGTTATAGAGAACAGAACAGGAAAAAGTTTCCTGAAATTTCGAGGCCGTTTGAAATATGTATCGTGTTGTTTAAAGTTCTCAGTGTTCTGGAAATGTTCTCATATTCAATTTATAATCCAGAGCACCAGATTCTTTGGGGAGAAAAAAAAAAACTTAATGTTGTGGACTCGAGTCACTGTGTCTTCAAAGAATATCTGCACCTTAATTTCTAAGGTATTTTGAGGCAGTCCTGCTCCTGACGCCAACAACAAACAGACTGCAGCTTGCGATTCAAGGATATCAGATGCAAAAGCAATAATTAGCAATAATAATAATAATAATAATAATAATAATTATTATTATTATATTTTCATTAAGTAATAGAGTTTGTCTGATTTGTGAGAACTTTGACTTGTAAAGCAATTTCTTTCTTTACTTTGAAACTTGCCCCTCCAGCCTTGGGACCTGATTTTGGGACTAGCCTTTCCTGACTGTCAAGTCAAGTTTATTTCTATAGCGCTTTTCACAACGGACATTGTCCCAAAGCATCTTTACAGAATTTAACAGTTAAGGTGAACAATGTGTATTTATCCCTGATGAGCAACTGTGGGAAGGAAAAAACTCCCTTAGATGTTATGAGGAAGAAACCTTGAGAGGAACCAGACTCAAAAGGGGAATTCATCCTCATTTGGGTGACATCAAGAGAGTAATTATAGTCTTTAAACACTACAGACATGAGCCCTGGAGTGTGTGATTATAAGTAATGTTCTTTCTACAGTCATACAGTCATTTGAGATTATGGAACCAGGAGATACTGAGCAACTCATAAAATAGTTCAACATTTGAGATCATCATGGATCCAACACCAGCTTCTCCATACCAGAGCCTTTAAACACTTAGAGGTCCAATGTCCAAACTCTACATGAGGTGGAATCCAAATGGTGCTGCTACGTTTCTAGATGGTTTGGGATGTTCGCGGGGTCGGCATCTACTTCTTTAAACGTCCTCTTAATGAGGTGGGACGTGACTGAACTTCGGGATGGGTAGAGAAAGGAAAGCAGTGGAGAGGAATTAGTGTAGCTTATGTTCTTGATATTAACAGCACAAGTTGATAATGTGCATGTGATCAGATGTACTGCAGCAAAAGGTTATGTACTGGAGCACATGGTTTGGACTGTGGGACTTGCTATTCAAGACTTTGAGACTTGCCTTTCCCAACTATGTAACTTGTTTTTCCTGACTTTAGAATTTGCCTTTCCTTTGGATATGCCTATCCTGATCTTAAAGTTAGCTTTTCCAGCCTTGGCATCTAATTTTGGGATTCATCCTTTCTGACGTTGAGACACTCTTTGAGACCTTGGGACTTGCCATTCAAGACTTGGGACTTGCCTTTCTCGGCTTTGGCATTTGCTTTTCCTGACCTGGAGACTTGCCTACCCTGACCCTCAAATTTACCTTCCCAGCCTTGGGACCAGATTTGTGGATTTTCCCTATAAGACTTTGATACTTGCCTTTCTTAACTGTGTACTTGCTTTTTTTTACTTAGGTAGTTGTTTTTCGTGACTTTTTGATTTGCCTTTCCCGTCCTTCGAATTTGCCTTTCAAGCCATGGACCCGATTTTGAGACTTGCCCTTGCTGATTTGAGACTTGTCTTTCCTGACTTTGGGACTTGCCCTTGGGAGTTGACGTTCCTGACATTGAGACTTGACTTTCCCAACTGTGGGTCTTGCCCTTCAAGACTTTGGTGCTTGCCTTTCCAGCCTTGGGACCTGAATTTGAGTCTAGCCATTCTGGTCTTGGGACTGTAATTTGGGATATGACTTGGAGCTTAATAGCAAAGACTTGCACCTCTTTCTGACCAATTAAACTTCAGTAATCAACAGCTTCAACCTTTAGCCACAACCTTGTTCTCATTATCTCCTAATTTTCAATGAATGCATTCATTATATTTAATCATAATCAGGAACTTTTTCAAATAATAATACAAATAAAAACTCAGTCTGTCTGTTGAAAGATTGGCTGGAAATTTAGCTGGAAAAGCCTCTGAAAAATGGCATCTGATTGACCTTTAAATCATGGTAACACTTTAAAACATTGTGAACAAGCCCAGAACTATCAGACTCTCTTCTGCCCATAAAATACAATATATTGCTTTCAATTTCTCTCTAGAATTCATCTCAATCCTTTTCTCTAAAAATATAAAGCCCACACACTAGCTAAATGCATGGGAAGCACTTTTTTGTGCATGAGGAGCTTCAGCGGTAGTTCTTTTGCCAGTCAGAAGATGGAACGATGTGTCCGGAGCTTTCTGTCTGTTCTTTTTTGCCTCTATGCTTCTCCTTGGAAGACCAAGCGGTGGGACACTAATGATGGCTTTTTTTTGGGTGCTATTCATAACCACCTGGTGATAGCATGATTCAGTATATAAACCAACAGGGTCCTGGAGGAAAACTTGGTACTTCAAATACACCACTTGTGAATTTCAGTAGGAAAAATCAAAGACAGTATGACCATGAAATACCAGGGGGTAACACTTTCATATGCCCACAAATTATATGACTATTGTTTGGAAAGGAGTTTAACAAGATGCTTAAAAGTAGCCCAGGAGAAGATAAGAGGAAACCTTTGTTGTTGTTGCCACAAACACTTTTAAGGGAGCACTAACTTTTGGAAAATTTCATTGGCGGAGACAGAAGACAGACATGACGACAACACTGGCAACGTACAGAAACACATACACAGTAATCTAGACATACGCAGCTATTCTGGTTTTTACATCTCGTTAGCATCATGTATTTTATACTAACATAAAATTAAATATATTATTATTATTTTTTTTAATTCCTGGTCAGAGATGCAGCGGATTCTGGAAAAACATTAATTTATTGTGATGTGTATTATATGTAATATATAATGGCCTAAAATTATTTTGGGGTTGGGAAGGAAACCTAGAGAACGCAGAGGTCTTTTTGTTTTATCGATCCTTTAATTTTATTTCTTCCATTCTTTTTGTATTTTATTCTTACTTTTATTGGTTTATTTATTCTTTTTTTTATTCTTTAATTTGTTCACTGTATCTTTGTTCCATTAATGTTTGTCTTTGTTCTTTCTTTCTTTTTTTCTTTTTCTCTCTTTGTGAGTACAATCCAAAAATTAATCCACCCATGGATCATTTTTATTCAATTATTGTTCTATATTTGTTCTTTAATTCATTTTCTCATCTGTTCTTTCTTTCTTTTTCTTTTTTTGTCTCCTTTATCTTTATTGATTCTTCCATTCTTTTTGTATTTTATTCTTACTTTTATTGGTTTATTAATTTTTTATTTAATTTGCACACTCTATCTTTGTTCCATTGATGTTTGTCTCTCTCTCTCTCTCTCTCTCTCTCTCTCTCTCTCTCTCTCTCTCTCTCTCTCTCTCTCTCTCTCTCTCTCTCTCTCTCTCTCTCTGTGTGAGTTCAATCCAAAAATCTATCCACCCATGCATGTTTTTCTCTTTCTTTTGTCTATTTTTGTCTCCTTTATCTTTATTGTTCTTTTTCTTTAATCGGTCCTTTCATTTTATTTCTTCCATTCTTTTTGTATTTTATTTTCTTCTATTGGTTTATTTATTCTTTAAATATTGAATTTGTTTACTCTCTTTGTTCCTTTAATGTTTGTCTTTGTTCTTTAATTCTTTCTCTCTCTCTCTCTCTCTCTCTCCGAGTACAGTTCAAAAATGAATCCATAATTAAGCTCAATAATGGTTTGTCTTAGAGTCTTTACAGTAAATGCTCGTTTATTATGGGATGTTTGTTTCCTTCCTACAGAGGTCAAACTCAGGGTAACGTAATCTAACTTTTTTTTTTGTAAAAGAGCCTTTTGTTGCGTGTGTTCATAAAAGCTAACTGAAATGAATTCTATCTCAGCGTTAGCACCCAGCCTCTGTTTATTCTGCCTCTTTTTCCCTCCACCTGCTCTGTAACACAAAATTTTATCTCCTCCAAAAAGCCCCACTCAGCGTAAAAAGCTCGGCCGTGCCAACATTAAACCATTTCAAGCTTCGTGGAAATGTCAGTCGCATCGTTTTTCTTCCTGATACACGCTTCCTATTTACAACGCCACTCGTCAGAATCAATTCAGCTGTGCTTCAGTAGGCCAGAGCGCTCACGCCAGGGTTCCACAGTCTTACAGATGGTAGTGACAGTCAGGAGAGCATCTGCATTACTCACCCACACCTCCAACCCTGCACAGAATTACAGCACTGAGGAAACCTGGAGACCACACACACACCAGCCACTTTCTCTGCAACCATATAAACACACACACACCATATATATATATATATATATATATATATATATATATATATATATATATATATATATATATATATATATATATATACTGTATATCTATCTGTCTCTTTCTTACTGATTTATGCATCCTTTCTTTTTGTTTGTTTCTTTAATTAATTCATTCTTTTTTCATTCTTACATTTGTTCTTTAATGTATCCTTTTATTCACTCTTTCATGTCTTTCATTGATCATTATTTAAACCTTTTTTTTTACCTTTTGTCCTTGCTGTTGTCTTTCTCATTTTCCATTTTTTTCCTTCCTTTCTTTCTTCTGCCATATTTTCCTTCCTTCCCTCCCTCCCTCCCTGCTGTTTATTTCCCCTTCTTTCTTCTGCCTTCCTTCCTTCCTTCCTTCTGTTTATTTCCCATTTTTTTCTTCTGCCACATTTTCCTTCCTTCCTTCCTTCCTTCTGTTTATTTCCCATTTTTTTCTTCTGCCACATTTTCCTTCCTTCCTTCCTTCCTTCCTTCCTTCCTTCCTTCCTTCCTTCCTTCCTTCCTTCCTTCCGTCTATTCTTTCTTCTGCCACCTTTTTTTCCCCTCCCTTCCCTCCTTCCTTCCCTCCCTCCCTGCTGTTTATTTCTCCTTCCTTCTGTTTATTTTCCTTTTTTTCCTTCCTTCCTGCAGTTTTTTTTCTTCTGCTACATTTTCCTTCCTTCCCTCCCTCCTCTTTAACGATCAACCTTTTTAATATCTTCTGTCTGCAGTCAGACACCACGCTGAGAAGTCAGACTAAATAAAACCCATTTACAAAAATATTTTTCAAACTCAGTCTGCTAAAGTTTTTCATTGTTCGGTACATTCCTTTCTGCTTCTCAGAATTGATTCCCAGCAGCAGCTTACAGGTTTCCTTCAGATCTCCGCCTAATACCTCCCAGCACAGACATTCTCGTGTACGCCATGCTCGCAAAATCGTTTCCCGTCACCCAAAACAAACAAATCATCATCCTGTTAACACGCTTTCACTTTTCCCCGCCGTTCTCCTCAGACACGAATAATATAATTCATCACGTCGGAGACAATCTCCTCTTGTGTTCGGCGCTTTTCTGCCGCCGCGCAGCTCCTCAATTAGCAGCAGCCGCTGAACGAACGCCTCGGCACGGAAAGAAAAGGATGAAATTATCTCCCACTGAAATGAATCGCTTTTGCTTTTTTCCCCCTGTCTGTCCTGTCACAGCACAGCCGGCAGTGGGGTGCTTGGGGGGATGAGGGGTGTTTGTGGTATATACCACGTTTTCGGCGCACGTCTTCACACTTAATTCGGCGTCGGATTTCGTCGTCGTTGCAGCCGCGGCGGTTAATTGCCCGAATTAATTTTTGCCCAAACCGAGAGCGCTGCGTTTTTCAAGCTCTTAGCAGAGTGCAATTATCTCAGTGGGACGAGAAGATATTTTGGAACGCCTGCTGTTTACGCCTGTGTCCTAGTTACAGCTGAGCGCAAGCAAAACAACATTAGAGGTTTTAAATATTTTTTACATTCTGCCATCGATTTTGCCTTGAAAGCGCCGGAGTACATTACACAATCACACATTGAGCAATCAAATTACCCTAATCACATTAAAACCAATATTACACTCATCCATTACCCTAATCACATTAAACCAATATTACACTCATCCATTACCCTAATCACATTAAACCAATATTACACTTATCCATTACCCCAATCACATTAAACCAATATTTCACTCATCCATTAACCCAATCACATTAAACCAATATTACACTCATCCATTACCCTAATCACACTAATCACATTTAACCTATATTAACCTCATCCATTACCCCAATCACATTAAACCAATATTACACTAGTCCCTTACCCTAATCACATTAAACCAATATTACCCCAATCACATTAAACCAATATTACACTTATCTATTACCCCAATCACACTAATCACATTAAACCAATATTACCCTTATCCATTAACCTAATCACATTAAACCAATATTACACTAGTCCATTACCCTAATCACATTAAACCAATATTACCCTAATCACAATGAACCAATATTACACTAATCCATTACCCTAATCACATTAAACTAATATTACCCTCATCCATTACCCCAATCACATTAAACCAATATTACACTCATCCATTACACTAATCACATTAAACCCAATATTACACTAATCCATTACCCTAATCACACTAATTACAATGAACCAATATTACACTAATCCATTACCCTAATCACATTAAACCAATATTACCCTCATCCATTACCCCAATCACATTAAACCAATATTACACTCATCCATTACCCTAATCACACTAATCACATTTAACCTATATTAACCTCATCCATTACCCCAATCACATTAAACCAATATTACACTAGTCCATTACCCTAATCACATTAAACCAATATTACCCCAATCACATTAAACCAATATTACACTCATCCATTACCCTAATCACATTAAACCAATATTACACTCATCCATTAACCTAATCACACTAATTACAATGAACCAATATTACACTAATCCATTACCCTAATCACATTAAACCAATATTACCCTCATCCATTACCCCAATCACATTAAACCAATATTACACTAATCCATTACCCTAATCACATTAAACCCAATATTACACTCATCCATTAACCTAATCACACTAATTACAATGAACCAATATTACACTAATCCATTACCCTAATCACATTAAACCAATATTACCCTCATCCATTACCCCAATCACATTAAACCAATATTACACTCATCCATTACCCTAATCACATTAAACCCAATATTACACTAATCCATTACCCCAACCACACTAATCACATTAAACCAATATTACACTAATCCATTACCCTAATCACATTAAACCAATATTACACTAATCCATTACCCCAACCACACTAATCACATTAAACCAATATTACCCTCATCCATTACCCCAATCACATTAAACCAATATTACACTAATCCATTACCCTAATCACATTAAACCAATATTACACTAATCCATTACCCCAACCACACTAATCACATTAAACCAATATTACCCTCATCCATAACCCCAATCACATTAAACCAATATTACACTCATCCATTACCCTAATCACATTAAGCCAATATTACACTCATCCATTACCACAATCACATTACATCCATTACCCCAATCACACTAATCACATTAAGCCAATAACTTTACACTAATCACAGTACATTATTTACACTTATCCCATTGTCCTATCACACTAATCACATTGCCCTTTTCACATTTAACCAATAACATTACGCTAATAATAGGACATTAATCCCTTCATCCCAATCACACATCCCATTAACCCCTATCACATTACATTAATCACACTCATCCCATTACCCCAATCATGCCAATCACGTTACCCTAATACCATTACACATCCCATTACCCTAATCACGCTAATCACATTATCCTAATCCCATTACGCCAATAACATTACACTAATCACAGCACATTAATCACACTATAATCCGATGACCCCAATCACATTACCCTTATCACATCAAACCAATAACATCACATTACACTAATCACAGCACATCACATTATCCCTATAACCCCAATCACACTAATCCTATTATCCTGCTGTCTTGAAAGCACATGAATACATTACACATTCGCTCCTGAGCAATCACATTAGACTAATCACATCACACTATTCACCTTACACAGATCACATCAAAATAAAGCACATAAAACGAATCACATTACACTAATTACTAATTACACTAATCACATTTAATCACATGCCACACTAACCACTCTAATCTCAGCACACTAATCACACTACACCAATCAGACCACACACCACACTAATCACATTACACCTCATCACATTGATCACAATCCATCACATTCCACTGATCGGCTGTAATAAATAAACTTTAAAATCAGCGCTATTCATCCTTTTCCTTTCTTCTGCTCTTCCATTCTGCTCCACCTGCTTTTATAATGACACAAACTGGCTGCTGGTCCTCATCTTTCCCCTTCTTGTCCTGCAGCAGGAACTGAAGGCAGCTAGTTACACCTGAACACCATTTCATGGCTTCATGCTAAGCTAAGCACTGCTCCTGAGAAGATGAATGCTAGTATTAGGCACTGGAGGGTCTTTGCGGTTGTTTTGGCGTTATTTCACGGCCCTCTGATCGCTAGCAGCTTGTTATTTGAACGCCTGTGGCGATGCCTGAGAGCACACGGAGGTGAGGTAATTGCCACATCCCAACAACGCTCTTGTGCTGCTGATGTCAAGGACGTAGCGAAGGGAAGTGGTCGGACTCACAGGAAATGAAAATTCAACTAACGAGAATGCTAACAATCAAAGAATAAAGACAAGACAAAGTTCCGCCTTCTTATTTCCTATTGGCTTGTAGATTCATGGGTCACCCAGATAAAGTTACAGCAAATCTGAAGAAAGTAAAAGTGTCTTAATGAGAACAGAAAAATTGTCTCTCTCGCTCGGGTTTGGCGCCACTTCCTGCTCCACTTCCTGCTCGATAAAGCCACAGGGGAATTTCCCCCGAGCCGTAAATGTCAGACCCGAGCTTCGTCATGACAATTATCAATTAGTGATGAAGTGAAGAGCCATCCTAATGAGAGAGAGATGAAGAGAGATAGAGGGAGAGAGAGAGAATGGCTTGATGGGAGCAGTAACAGGGTGAGGAATATGTCTGGTCGCTCAGATGCTGCCTCATCGTTCACACTCCGAGTGTACACTCATCCGTAAGATCCAGTTTACTCTCTCTCTCTCTCTCTCTCTCTCTCTCTCTCAAACATGCTCTGTATTCCACAAGTTTTCTTTCTTAGTTTGGTCTCCTTCTGCTGTTTATTGTCTTTCTTTGTCTTCATATCGAGTGTATCCCCTCTTTTTCCTTCCTTTATTTTCCTGTCTACTCTTCTTTGTTTTCTATTTATTTCCACCTTTGATTCTTTCTTGCTTTCCTTCTTTCCCGTTTTTTTTCTTCTTCTTCTATTAGTTCCTTTTTACTGTCTTCCTTTGGTTCCTTCCTTTCTTTCTTTGTCTTCTTATCTTTCTTTTCTTTTGATCCTTTCCTTTCCTCATTTCTCTAACTTTGTGTTGCTTCTTTTGAGCAACTTTTCAGGCAATTGCAATTCTTCCTTTTCTTTCCTCTTTTTCTTACTTTATTTTACTCTGTTTGTAACACCCCTCCCGCCACTCTTGGCATTGCAGTGTTCTAATGGAGATAGCATCATTGCAGGACAGACAGACAGACAGAGCGGGATATAATGGGCAGCTGTCACATACTGAAGGTTGCCAGATGATTAAAATATTCTTAGCATTTAATATGGCTCGTGGGGTTGGTGTATGTGTGTGAGTGTGTGTGTGTGCACGCATCTTGACACCATCTTAAATGTCTCTATAAACACAGACTGGTTGGAATGAGGTTTCACCCTTCCACTAGTAATATTTCAACCAAGATCTGTAGTGTAATTTATATAGTCTATTATTATTATTATTATTATTATTATTATTATTATTAATTTAATTTAAATATTATATATGTATGTATGTATGTATGTATGTATGTATATATATATCTTGCATATTTATCCTGAGATTCATCTCCTCAGCACACTGCACTCCACACATCATTACCACAAGCCGCAGTGCAGTCGTACCCTCACGATGCCTCAGTCTTACACAGAAAGCGAACACACACACACACACACACAGATATTCACATCCTCACTGAACTGGCTCTAAATCTTTATTCTTCAGTTTACCAACTCAGATGCCCCATACAGAACAAAATATTTAGATATTCTACTTCCACCACCACACTGTGCTGCCAAAATTATTGGGACACCCTCCTTTTCCAGCCATTTGATCTCCAAATTTTTACCACAATCTTGGAGGCACACAATTGTATAGGGTGTCTTTAAAGATCTCCTGCTATAGAGCTCTGTCCTTTACCCTAGTGGACTGAATTGGAATGCTGACTGCACCCCAGACCTCCTCATCCTTCCGGTATCCAAAACGGAATGGAAAGCCACATGTACAGGTCATGGATATATTATCGATAGTCCACATCTATCAGGACCACAACTTTCTTTACCACCGCTGAGCTTTAAGGATGGTGCCAATATGAGAAAATGAAGCATGTATGTTCTGCACGATGGGTATTTTTTTCGTTAGAATAATTAAATGACCTCTAGCGGTCAATTGTGGTATTGCGGGATAAACCAAGAAGTCCTTTTAAGTTAGAGCACATGGTTGAAAATCATTCCTGCTGCAATAATGCTTTAATTCTAAACTCTACTTAGCAAGAACTGCCTGTAAGTGATTTTTATTTTCTATGTAACAATATTTCTAATAGTAGATTTGTGCAAAATGTATTATGCCAATTCATATACCTTGTGTTTGGAACACCACTTGGAGCTCGAGGATCGTTCCATTAAAAAAAAATAAAAAAATGCTCACGAGTGCGGAATCGACTAAATGTCCTCCAGGCTGTGGAAGACGGGTACAAATGAGCCTCGTGCATGAACTTTAGTCGCTCAGTGAGACGGCAGAGATTTTTCAGGGATAAGGAACATCGTAATTACATGTGTCCTTGAGCCAAGGCGGAATGAGTGATGGTGTTCGACGAGAAAACAGTTTGGTGAAAATTGTGGATCTTGGGCTGCCTCGTCATCAGGAAATAGCTAAATCAAGCAAAATTGGTGGGAGGGGCATTTGACTGTCAATCACAACGAATATATTTAGAGAGAATGACGGTAGGCACGACATATTTGATTTTCCCCCTCCGATTGGTCGATTTTCGACCCGAGTTTGTCACCAAGATCGCAGACTTACACTGAAAATGGACCTTATCGCTTTAATACCAGCTCTGAAATTAATTTCTCGTCCTCGCTTTTTCTCTCTTTTTCTCACACACACACCGAGACACACACATTCTCCCAGCGTGATAACAGGGACCATAAAAAGCCTTATTAACAGCTCAGTTCTAATACAGGTATGAAAAAAGAAATGGAATAAAAGCTATTTTTTGCTCCCAGTGCTGAATGTGTGTACAGTGAGCAAATATTTAACTCCTCGATGAAACTCCTACAAGGTTGGACCTACCAAGGCTTCTGCGTAGCTGATCCTTAAAAAGAAAACGTCTCCGGATTCAAATATTTGTTTAATTTGTTGCATTGTGGGTTTTTTGTGGGTTTTTTTTTTCTGTTTTATCAGTCAGACCTGCAGGGCTCATGCTGCACTATGTAGACACACCAGTAGAGGGAGAAATCTGTGTCGAGATTCACTCCAATATCCTTTTTTTTTTTTTTTTCTCGTTCTATCTCTGCTTCGCCTTATTTAAGCCTAGGGCTTTTTTTCCACCCTGTTCTACAGGATGCGGCTGCTGCTGTTCTGCTACACACACACACACACACACACACACACATACACACTGGTGTTTTTAGGTCATGTCATGCCATCATGACCGGCCTCAATAAGAGAGGATGTGTGTGTGTGTCTTTGGTAACAGGCTCCAGGTTGGATTTGGACTTCACAATTAGTCTCTATTTGCTCTTATACCAACCGGAACTCTTACAGAAAAGATGTTCCACCAGATTTCTGTGAAGATTTTCACACATTCAGCTCCAAGGGTGTTAGGAAAGCCAGGTATTGAGGTAGGTGAGGAGGCCTGGGATGCAGTTCACATTCATCATGTTCAATAGGGTTGAGGTCAGATCTCTAGAGCCGGCCACTCAAGATCTTCTACACACTTCCTACCCATGGAAAGCAGATCTTTATCCAGATTTGGATCTCCTAGTTCAAGTGAAGGGAAATTTTCAATTACACATGCAAAAAGATTATATTTTCTTGTATGTACATTTTCTGATAAATTACTCGTAATGTATATAAACATTTGTGTTTACTGTCAAATCTTTGCATATTTAAAATGTGCTCTTGTTTGCAGATTTCACGTCAGATTTTGGAGAGAAACCCGAAGAATCCGGAGGGAATTGCAAACACAACTGTGTTTACATCCTTAAGTGATCCCAATTTCCGAGTGTGTAACCCGCAGCCAGGCTGAAGCTCAGTTAGAAAAGCTTACATAATATATCTAAGAGGGTATTCAGGATGGGTCTAAGCAGCCATTTTTCACTTTATCTCCAACAAAAGTTCACAAACCATGGGGAATTAAACCAACTCCTGGGGTCCTTATTACAAAAAAAAAGATCAAATCTATAGAAATTAATGATCGCAGACCTTTAGTTTTATCACGATGAAAAATGTTCCAGAATTAAAAAGAAAAAAGGGAAAGGGTTTGTTCAGACCTGGGCTATGCTAGTTTGCATACAGAATAGGATGGATGTGTAAGCTAGTGGAGAGACTTATGAAACTTTCTCAATTCTTCCTGTAGTTCCTTTAATGGTTTGTAGCCACTGAGTCTCTGGTAGGTACATTTCTTACAGGTTCTGCCAGATGGAAACCCTTAAGAATTCTTTAGGAACTCTTTAGGGTCCAAGATGGCATTCCATTCATAGTCACAGTATAAATGCAGTTTGAATTATTATTCTCTGCAGACGATGATTGTTTTTTGAAAGTCATTTTTATTCCAGCAGTCTAGACAAAAAAAAGACTAAACACATTAGAGAATGACTCCTGCGATGATCTCAGGGCTGGTTTGATATATTGCTTGCGCTTCGTTATACAATCCAGTGTCCTACTCTATAGATCCATGCAGAACACTTTGGAGTGCTCACGCTTTTCAATTGACCCGATGGATGACGATTATGATGAGTGGTGACAAAATACCTATTATCTCAAGGAGAAACAAGCAAGCATACCCCTCAGATCTGTGGGGGAGGTTACGGAGTCATGTGACCTAACCATATTTAGCCGTCTGTATGCCACAGCTGACAGATGACTGTGCAGCAGGAGCCACATCCTAACTTCCACAAATCTCTCTCAATTCCATCGACTTCCTAAATTCCAGGTGGATTAGACAGTGCAGATGGATGGCGCTTGAGAGTCGAGTGAGACTCGAGAGAGCCTTCAGGTCGGCTGATGCTTTATCACCGAGAATTCTCATTTAGGTCAAAACCCAATAGAAAAGATGGAATGATTATGGACACCAATGGATTTTAGAACCAGAATGAGCCGCTTGGAGAGAAGCTGACTCTGCAGGTCGAATTGCGGAGCCTGGAGCCATGCGGTCAAAATCGGAAAGAGGTAGCCAGGTCGGTCATCCACTGTTATGCTGAATGCAAACTTGGGTTAATCTACTTCTGACCTTCTAAGTCATGAAAAACACCCCATTAATCAAAGCTTCTACTTGTGAACTATTGGTTTTAACAATCAAAAGCTGAGCAAATGATGTCAAATCCATGAATAATAGCTTACAGCACCAACAATTCCAAGTTCCAACCTCACCATAAGCCCTCAAATGAAGCAAATAAAAAGATCAAGCGGAATAAATTCGGCATATTTTTTTGTGATTTAACCCTCTCAAGAACAACATTTTTTAATTAGTTTTATGTTTTTTTCCGAAAACAGTAAGAATATTCGGAAGCAACACCAGATTAGAGTTTCAAGAGGAGGTTTTTGGAATAAAAGGCAGGGAACTAAAAAAACTATGTAAAATATAGCTAGGATTTTTTCCCTGCTATATATTTTTGGGTAACAAACTCCTTGACCGATTCTTCTGCAGCAAATTTCATGTTTCCCTACAACCAAGTCCAACAAGCAACAGACATTTTGTGTTCATGTTCATCATGGGGATTAGTTTTAGCAGTGGCGGGCGGTTAGGGCCAGCAAAGCCTTCTCTGCTGGCCTAAACACTATCAGAAGCACTGACCTACATTTTCAACCGAAATTCTAATATTTGTTCCATAAAATTTTATTAATTTATTCCCAACAGTTTATTCTCTTCATTTCGTAGCATTTCTCTTGGCTGCACTGCTTCCAGTACGTGTATGTGGATGTTAGATTTTTTTTTGTCCAATCAGATTTCAGCTTTTATGTTTTGCCATGTCAATCTAATCTGCCCAGGGCCTTCAGAATCAGTAGTGCTGGCCGTTTTACATAGAGAGAATTAGCAACGGGTTTGTTTCTTTCTCTCCCCATCCCGAGGCATCCTGAGGTTTGTCCAGCTCCAGTCACGTCCCACTTCATGAAGATTATGGATTAAGATTTATAAACTTGAGGATGGGATCCCCTTTTGAGTCTGGTTCCTCTCAAGGTTTCTCCCTCATAAGATCTAAGGGAGTTTTTCCTTGCCACAGTCGCCATGGCTGCTCATCAGGAATAAAGGCACACCATTCACCTTGACTGTTGATTTCTGTAAAGCTGCTTTGAGACAATGTCTGTTGTGAAAAGCGCAATAGAAATAAACTTGACTTGACTTTCTTTAACCAATCAGATTTCATATTCACCTCACAGGGCAGCTAGCTGGCCCAGAATAGCGTCAGCATTTTTCCGTCCTCTGATTGGTTGGTCAGAGGGAAATAGTTATAGCCAAGTTCGATTGGCAAACACGTGTAGCTCTGCACATACAGTACAGACCAAAAGTTTGGAAACACCTTCTCATTCAAAGAGTTTTCTTTATTTTCATGATTATGAAAATTGTAGAGTCACACTGAAGGCATCAAAACTATGAATTAACACGTGGATTTATATACGTAACAAAAAAGTGTGAAAACTGAAAATATGTCATATTGTAGGTTCTTCAAAGTGGCCACCTTTTGCTTAGATTACTGCATTGCACACTCTTGGCATTCTCTTGATGCCTACTTTGAAGAACCTACAATATGACATTTTCAATTCACTTTTTTGTTATGTATATAATTCCACGTGTTAATTCATAGTTTTGATGCCTTCAGTGTGACTCTACAATTTTCATAGTCATGAAAATAAAGAAAACTCTTTGAATGAGCAGGGGTGTCTGTACTGGCTATATAATATATATAAACTTTTGGTCTGTACTGTGTGTATACATCTGAGTTAGATTTTTTTGCCTACGGACGAAGAGAAATTGATTTGGTCATACTTAAAAATCAATTTTCCAGAAAAGCTAGACATCATGAGCAGGTCGGCCAACCCAGAAGCTAGCTAGCTTGTCTCAGCCTGGAAAAGGGTTTGTTCTCCACTCCCAGACCAGTGAACGAGCAATACCACTGGATTACAGCCTCTGAGGAGCGCTGCAAATTATTAAGAGTCTGCATCTCTGGTGAGTAGGTTGTATTTTATTAACATTTTAATGTTTTTGTTATGTTATTACATAAATATTGATTCTGAACTGCTCCAGATGGTATAGGTGGCACAGTTGCGGTTGTAGTGTAGAGTTTTGGAATCGTAACTGGGTTTCTTGCTTGGTTTTCATCCTCCATATGTGAAATGTCTCTCTCTCTGTAATGCCACGAGTTGTTATATTGTGTTTTTGTACAGTATTGATGGTTTTTATAATTGAGACGTGATAGTGGTGGTATTAAGAGGTGGATTAAGTCTGGTAAGTCCCCACTGAAGGCCCAGGTACCAAACGCACGGCCCACCATGGAGATTTAGTAGGGATCTTTCCAGGTCAAAGATTAGTTACTGCATGATTCATTAACAAAAACTGAAAATCGCAAATGATCATCTAGTGTGAGCAGCTCTGCAATAAGTCCTGAACTGCCATCTTGGATATTCTAATGTAACTCCCCCATATTACTAAAGCACCATAATGATGGGCAGTCAATTGGGAGTTAAGGGGGAGGGGGTGTTCATGTGACCAAATTAATATGTAGATTGTAAATGCTTGGAACTGCACCATAGGCCACATGAAGTCAAGCGCAAAATAAAGCGATAAGTCTACTTGTTGAAAAAAAGTCTTATTTCTCCTCCTGTTAGCTCAAAGGTGCTGGGAATTGGGGGCACCCTGGAGCTGAAGGGCGAAAGCAATTCCCACAAATGGCTCTATTTTATTGATCAAAATAATAACAGCCTGCTAAATCTGACATTGTGAACTTCTGCGAAGGCATAAAAATAGATATTTTTTTAAATGTCATATGCAGCACAGTGCACAGACTCTCACCTTGGAGACAAGAATTATCAATCCTGTTGGTTCACAGGGCAGATAAAGAGGTAATTAAAGCTTCAGATGTAGTGGTGCTTCTAACGCCAAGGTCCTGTACAGTGTCACTGTAATTATATGCTAACCTTAGATGATTTTTGGTTACATTAGTGGCATAGTTCCAATAGTTCCAAATATTTGGAAGATTTCAAGAGATGTGAGAGGTAGTCTTAAAATTTAATCTAGGAGATGCTGCTTGTCAGAAATAAATCCTTCATACCATTGTACCACAACGTTGCAGCCTACGCATACATTTTCCCTTCACTGCACCAAACTTGGAGACCCAAACCTATTCCAGCATGGTGATACCCCTGTGCACAAAGCCAGCTGTGTAGTGTCCGGAAGAATCTTGAGTAACCTGCTAGAGACCTCTGACCTCAACCCTTTGGCATGAATTGAAACGCTGAGTGCTCCCCAGGCCTCCTTACCTCATTTATCATACATCAGTACCTGACTTTATTAACACTGAAATAGTGGCTGAAAATCTCCACAAGCACACTCCAAGATTTGGTCAAACATCTTCCCAGAAGAGTGAAGCTTATTATAGCAAACAAATAGGGACTAAATGTGGAACAGGTATTTTAAAAAAAAAGCACATAGGAATCTTATGGTTGAATTTCTTTACTCCATATAGTACTGTATATGCACTCAAAATCACACACAGCGAGTCAATTTATTGTGAATTACAACAGCTCGAATTATGTTGGAATTGCAGAAAGGTAATAAAAAAGCAGAGGGTATTGAGGAAAAAAAGAGATGAAAATGAATCTCTGCTTTTTATTCTTTTAATTTTTTTGGAGAGTAGTGTTTTTATTGGCCTTTTAAGGTATGGCATTTTGAAAGGTTTTCAGCACTGACAACTTTAAAGTTCAAAGGTAGGACAATATTTCTGTGTGGAAAGATGTGGGCATTTACATAAAGGTAATTATTGAGTAGAGTAGCGTTGATGTGGTGTTTTGTGCTTTCGAAAATTGCCAGAATTTTTGAATGTAATGTCTAGACAAGCAACTAGCAAAAACATATCTGGAAAGCCTGGGGGAAGGTGGGGGATCAGAGTATAGAAAATAAGGACTGAAGAAACAAATCACATTGCCATCTATTATTAAAACAGTTACTCTTTTTACTTAATATTGTTATTTTATAATGTACCAAAATGTCATTAAATTTAAATGTTTAATCCTGATTTTTGCATGCCATCAAACTGCATCTTGGATGTGTTTTTGTTTTACCAAAAACTGCTCCTCACTTAACCTCATACATCAAACAAGACAGTCCTTCACAATGTCATGCAAATCTCTGACACATACCTCCACCTGCCCTCTTATCCCTGTGTCCGCAATAAGACGTGGCTCCGGCGTAATTAATTCCGGCTTGACCTTTTTATTTAGTACGTCTTAAATCCAACTAAATTCAACTCGAAACCCGCGGGAGACATGGCAATCTCGGCTTTCGATAAAAGTTCAACGCTAATCCTGTTTAAAAATTGTTCTTCAATCAAAGCAAATCAAAGCAGACATTAAAGAATGTAGGCGCTTATTAAAATTCCCACGTCCGCGCTGACCTGAGTGGATCAAACGTGTATGTATATTAACATGCAAAGCCCGACTGGCAGTGCCGCACATAATAAACCTTAGCCAAATGACAGCAGTGACATTCCACATTAATTCCAGGGGGGGAAAAAAAGAGAACTTCTACGATATTAAGTACATGTGAAGTATTGGGAGGACAGGATTATTGGCTTGGGGAAGCTCAGTGGTTAAGGCTCTAAATTACTGGGGTCTTAACAAGGGCCTTAACTCTTAGTGCTCAGCTGTTTTTGTTTGTTCTTATCAAAGACCAACCAAGATGAAAAACCTAGTTGGAGATAGAACCAAACTCTTAGCAGCTTTGGAAGAAGAATATTCTCAACATTCTCTATAGATACAATGTAAAACAAAATGTCTAAGGTTTAAATAGGCTAAAAAAATAACCCAATGGATGAAGGTGGAATTCAGTTCTATATCCGATATGGCCTGGTGGTTGTTTTTATCCACTGTAGTGAAGACCGGATGTTGATCCAAGCATGTTGGACTGACTTGCTTGGCCTTTCTCAGAGGCCCAGCAGTTGCAGCTTGTCGGCGTTTGTATTTAAAATAATGACCATTTCTTTAGTAGTCCACAGCTAACAGTTGCTCAACAGTTCTACTTGGCCATCATGAAGTGTGTCCTGTGCACTTTGATAACCATCTGGTTTGGGCTCAGCTACAAAATCAGACATCAGAAGACTACAGAGGATGGTACGAAAGACTGAAAGGATTGGTGCCCCCCTGCCCACTCTACATGAACTGTACATATCCAGAGTGAGAAAAAGGGCCTAGAAAATCACCCAGGATGCCTCATATTTAAGCCATATGTCTCCTTTTCTTACCTGCATCCCCAAACCAGCATGCTTTTTTGTCCATGATCAACCAAAATTGAGTCATGTAGACCCAGCTACCTGCTGCAAACAAGCCAAACCCAACCAATGAGTTGTACTACACGTTTACCGATAAACCACACATAATATACGACGAGTCAATACAAGAATCAAAAAGGTAAAGTGGCAAGACCAAGCGAAAGAAAACTCCAAGCAAGTTTAAGAGTGAAACCAGTTAGTGATTAAAAAAAACAAGAAACTGGAGTGAAAAATTAAGTGTGCCTGTGGTGAGTGATTACATTGTGGTGATTGTCATCACTGCTGGTGTGCTGTAATTTGTCAAGGGACACACTGGCCTTGGTGGATTCCTTCTCTTTGTGTTCACTGGAGGTCCAATTAGGCTGCATTGTGCTAGAAAACAATCGCATTATGCACACGCCAAAATGGGTAAAACGGGACATTTGTACCTTTCATTGGCACAATAGCGTCACTGTACGACACTAAAATCGAGACTGCATCGATATCTTTGTTTATATTCCATTTCTTTCCGAGGGTTGGGATGCGGATCTTTGAACCATTTATAGTCTTTCAGTATGCCTTTATTTCTTCTAACATATGTAAGTTTTGCAGCTAGTGGATTCCAAAATTGCATATACATATCCCTTTTGGTCCAAAAACCTACAAAATAAAAAAATGATTTGAAATATACAGAATCAGGGGAATTCGACTTCAAACACTATAATACATTAAGGAGTCATTTTCTAGGTTTGAGTCATGATGTGTCAACTTCGAGACTTTTAATCAGTATTGCTCAGAATTGTTCCGATAGCTATTAACATCAATCAGCTTTTATTGACTTTATACACAGACTTTATGTACTTTTATAGACTTTAAAACCTTTGACACCCCTACCAATCGACTCCCCAATTGGTTTCCAGCTCCACTATGCTGGATCTAAACTACATCCTTTATGGTGAACATAAACATGACAAGCTCAATTTTCCTGAGCAAATATCCAGAACACTCCATTAACCTCAAGCTCCGAGTACTGTGTAATCACTCAAGCTGTTTGGGAACACTTTATGACATGTTCCAATGTGAGAAGAACAGAAACGTGATATAGTTCAGGGTGGTAACAGTAACTCCATCCCACCATACTATCCTTAATTATTGTCCTATAACAGCACCCTTACAAGTGCCATTTAAGCATCCACTTTCTCACTTCTCTCTGTTTTACTTTGTTGTACCCACTTCAGATTCCTTCACAATCCTGACTTTGTGCGCTCGTAATCAACCTTCTGCAGTGATTTTTTTTTTATCCCCCTCTCTACCATTCCCCCTTTTTTTCATGTCACCCTCAAAGCCACAGGAGCTTGTAATTAATGATGGCAGGCACTCAGCAGCTCATCAACAAGCTCGAGTCATTAAATCTTGTGCTCATGGGGAAACATAAAATGATGGAATGGAAATGGATGGATGGAAGGATAGAGGGATGAAAGGATGTCCCAACATGGGATTTAACCAGCTGAGATGTGGAGCACAATATGAAGGACAATACGGAATACAAATCTTGTAAAGGTTTTACCATCGTTGAAGGATACGTAAATATGATATGACGTGACAAAATTTAAAACTAACCAATTGTTTTTTTTTCTCAAATCAAACATTTTGATAGATTTTATCTTTGCACATGCCTAAAAAAATTCTTAAAGGTCATTCAGGAATGCATCCGGACATTTGCCGATCGGAAAAGTGGCCTAGTTAAGACTTAAATATTGTGGTGAGCTGGTCCCTATTTACATTTGTCATTTTGGCAGACACATTTGTCTCATTCATACTAGTAAGCAGATATAGGGTTAAGGGCCTTGCTCAGAGCCCCAGGAGTGGCAATGTGGCTTGAATTTGAACTGCTTAACCTTTTGGATCCAAAATCCAATGCCATAACCACTAAGTTACCATCTACTCACTCAAGCTAATGTGGTCTTTTGCTGTTCTAGCTAATGCACCTTGACTTTTGACATTTTGTGAATACTGTGTGCATGCATTTCTGCTCACCACTGTTTTAAAGACTGGTTATTTAAGTTGCCATAGACTTCCTGATGGCATGAACCAGTTTCCATGTTCTTATACAGTAGGATGTCTCAAGTATTAAGCAATTTACAACAAGAAAATCAGGTAGGATTTTCAGTTGCAGAGAACATTTTGAGAAGACAAAAAAAGCACCTGTATCTTTTAAAGCTTTTTATTTTTGGGAGCTTATTAATGAGAACTGTCAGCCATCCAAATAATCCTCAAGAAACATTTGATTGTTATTGCAGCAAGGATCAAGAGGTTCAAATTGGTGCACTGTCCATGGTGCTGAAATGAGAATAAGCGATTTATCATGGTTAAAACTTCCCAAGACTTTGGAAAAGTCTTCATAACTGTTTGAAATGGACCCAAGCTTTAATTGCCACAATGTCAATTTAACCCTCACAGGCTTCCGTCATGTTTTTTTTTCTCTTTTTCTTTAAGCTACCTGAAAACAGTCAAGTTTGTTTTTAGCAAGCTTTTTTAGCATCACCATTACATTTGCTGTGGGACCAGCTTTGACTAATGATAGAGCCATCAGTCATAATAAACAGCTGCGTTGCAGTTGTTTTATCAGCTGTAACATTACGGCTTACGTTTTTCCGCTCGTATTATCCCCCGGCTAAATCGTTTCTTTCGCATGGCTGTGATGATGGCTTTTAGAACAACAAGAGAGGAGATTAGCAGCTGTCTGTTCCATTTTGCTCCGGCATGGATGAAGGAACTTACGATCCCCCTTTTCCTCTTGTTTTCAACCTCTTCTTCTCTATTGGGGGGGGGGGGGAATTGGCTGCCGAGTGTGTATTTGTTCAATGCCAGGAAAAGGGTGTGTAAATTTAGCCCTTGGCTTTGTATGACTGCTCATCCCTCAGTCCATTAACTCTAATCTTTCTGAAGCTCAGAGGCCCAAGATGCTCCATGAAGAATAAATAAAGTTCACTGACTGAATATAACTCATTCCATCTAAACGACACTGCTTGACCTGAAGGAAATGATTAAAACGACTGAGCGTGCTGTTACAGCAAAACCTACACTATATGAATAAATGTATTAGAACACCTGACTTTTTCACCATATACAGTTTTCCCCATAATGTTTAAAGCAGACTATTGTATAGGATGTCTTCCCCTTCGCTTAAACTAGGAGACCCAAACCTGTTTCAGCATGATAATGCTTCTGTGCACAAAACCAGCTCTATGAAGATATTCTTTCTATTTTTGGATGATCTTGAGTTGGACTGTTGTAGAGCTTTGACCTCAATGAATTGGAACCCTTTCCTCCTTACCTCCATCAGTACCTGACTTTACTAACACTCTTGTGGTTAAACAAGCACTAATCTCCACATGCACACTTTAAAATCTAGTAGAACATCTTCCCAGAAGAGTGGAGGTTATTATAACCGCAAAAACGGCACTCAATGTGGAATGGCATGCTCAATCTTATGGTCAAGCGTCCACAAACCTGTCCATATGGTCTATCATTCTCAGCTTATGTTTCAAACTTAACTTTGTCATGCAGCATTCTTCTTTACAATATTAGGATGAACTCACATGTCCTCAATGTGCTTCTTCAATCCTTCATCATCTCAGGATTAGAATACGTCTCTTAAATCATCCCGAATGGCAGATTTAAAGCATTGCTTCCTAAAGACACTTTCCCTTCAAGCATCTAGAAAGATTTGACTTTCCTCAAGACATGCATCCTAAATCTCCTCCATAAATGTAAAGGACCAAACCTGAACTTTAATCAACAATGCACCAAAGCACACTTTTTACAGCGAATTAAGGTGGAACATAAAAACACAACTTTTTAGTTCTAATTTTGTCTGTCAGTCATCATTTCACCCAATTAGTGAGTTTATATGGAAAATCATGTGGCAGAAATCACCGAGAGATGATTTACTGGAATAAATGTCAATGGGAAATGTCTTGAAATGAAAAAAAAAACAAAATGGGGGAAACCAAATGCATTAAAAAGACCGCAAAACAAGGAACATAACCCTTTTTTCGGGGGCTGCGGGGTGTATACAAGCCAACCCTGCTCTGTGAGCTTTTCAACAAGTTTTGATGTCTGCAGCTGGGATATGTTTACTATATGATATATCTATGTATTGCATAATATACATTTCTTAATCTAGAATATTTTGTGTAGAAAGGCCAAGCTCTAAATTCCTGAATGAGAAATGTTTTGGAAAATTGGACACAAAAATTTGGACATAGGCAAACTAATCAATGAGCAAAAACAAAACGGAAGAAAACAACTGGAAAATGGACCCAGAGCAGGATAAGGGGGTAGAGACGAATCTAAAAAAAAGGCACATGACAAACTAATAGCCAAATGCCGCACTCACCATCCGGACAGTTCGTTTCTCCAAACATTCAGCTGAAATTCAGTACTTTGCCATCATTCTTATAAAACTGGCCAATAGCATTCTTCACTAGCAGGAGATATCTTCCTGACCTTGCGATCCAGTTCATCCCAAAGCAGTTCATAAGGATTTAGGTCCAGTGACTGGGCAGGGCGTTTCATTAAAGGTAACACTCCAGATTGACTGTTTGCTCTCTAAATAACGCTTAGAGAGTTTGGACGTACGCTTCATCACATAGTCTTGTTGTATGGTGAAGTCTGTTCCAATGAGCCGCAGTCCAGACGGAATTGCATGGTGTTGAAATATGGAATGGTAGCTATGTTGGTTCAGTATTTCACACATATAACTGTACTATATATCGATTTAAATTCATTGTTGTTTTTTTATCAATATTATGTATTTGGTTTGGGTGAGCAGGAAGGGAAAAAAGAGAAAGAAAAGAAAAGAACAACTTGAATCCCTCACAGTGAAAAAAACGGCTACGACGACACTGATAATCAGACAAGTGCAGAGGGCAAGAAGAACACGACCATGTTAAGAGTTCAAACCTGCTATACATATTCTTCTCTCTCGATTTCTCTTTCTGTTCCTAAATAAATTCATTACCTGTTGCATATGAAATCGAACGAATTAACAATTCCGAGCTCGATTCTTATAGCGGCTCAGTCAGGCTCGACTCACGTACGGGTCTAAATACTAAATACGTTCCTGACATTTCAATATAGAGCACGTTTGCCGAGGACTCGCTCGCTCTCTTGATGAATAAATGAAGAATAAAATTAAGTTGGCTCTATTTAGAAGCAGATTCAGGTCCTCACTTTTAACACATCCGCACTGCTAGCATGATAACTATCCTAATTGGAATTCAGACTTCCTTGGCCACGTAGACAGCGCCGCATGCTAATTTTACACGCTGTATTTTGCATTTGTATTCAGTGTTTCCTGACTTCTTTTTTCTTTTTCTTTTTTTATCATCACACTAGCCTTCTAGCTTTAGGGCAATACTGAGACAGTCACCAAGGCTGCGAGTTAATTAGCTGAAACAACACATTAGCATGAAATGTTGATTTCTTGAAAAAGATAAATATATATGAGCGAATACGCAGTACAAACGTTGTGATGTCATACTTTGTATCTAAATCAGAAATAATAAGAAATGCATCAATGTTGTAGTGGAATTTAATATTTACTGTACACTTCATTGGGAGCCCTGTCTTTTCCAACCATATTTGCTTCTTCCTACAAACCTGAAGGCACACAATTGTATTGTACTTTGGATGTGGTTTCAAAATTTTTCTTGAACTATGAGACCTGGACCTGTTCCAGCTGTGAGATGTGTGGGTTTTTTTTTTCAGTGCATTTCTATTTTCCTGGGGATTTAAAATTCAGGCAAATTGTTTGTTACAGGAAGGAAAACACAAAAGTAGAAATGGTAACTATTTTGAACCGTTTTGGCCGACCTTTCCTTACGATGTAGAGCTTTTCTTGAAAAGTCCGTCTTGTAAATGTCCTCGTATCAGTGACAATCAATTTGTTCTCCTGGAAAAAAAACAGCTATTATACAAGCTCTGACTAGTGCGCTCTCTGAGCGTCCAATCACAGGATGTAAAAATGTGATTGTATGCCTTCTAGAGGTCCTCAGAGTAAACAGGTTGCAATCTGGTTACAGCGACAACTTCGCGAGCCCACGCGATATATGATGTGACCTCTGATATCTGATTAAATAGAAATTAGAGAAAATTACAATAGGATGGATATGAAATGAAGAGTCTATTGGGAATAATTGAATACATATTCATGGGCAAAAATATATTATGTATACACACACTATAATCTTAGGACAGGTTACAGTTTCACATGTAAAACCGTGCAAGTCCTCAGATCGAAATCATTAACTCGAAGATCGTTTAAGCGCAGCACGCGTGACAATAACGTGCCGGCGAGGCATCATAAACGCCATAATCAAAACAAAAAGCGTGCACAGTATTGTTTAGTGAAGTGCAATTAGGGCGAGATTACCGGCTCGAACGACCTGCTGGTCTTTCAGCAAATAAAATCCTAACGAGGCTTCGACTTCGATGAGTCAAACTTTTTTGGAAGTGTTTTTAATTGTGAACGCAGGAAAAAAGAAAGACATTGCAGCACAAGCTTTTTTTTATATCTGCAGCAGATTTACGGCGTGTCTCGTAACGCAATTACTCCTCCGTGTAGCGGCTTGTTAAAGCGGGTTTGGCTATAACCTATTTCCTTTAAGCACGACTTTCTGTTATGCATTACAATCCAGTCCCAGGCCATGAATCTTCTCTCTCTTTCTCCAATTCCACACAGCCTGTCCTCATATTCACAAATGAGGGGGAAGATCGGATCATTTTACCGACTTGATGAAGGAATGAAACATATTTTTTTTCGACTCATTTTGCTCAGAACAAAAATTTAAAGGTTCCAAATCCAGTAGTCAAATTACCCTGTTTGTTCTTCTGCAAACTTTTGTAAAAAAAAAAAAAAAAAAAAAAAAAATTTTAACTCAGCCAAAAGCAAATAATGAGAAACAGGAATGATTTATACACCACTAAACTGTGATTCTTTCATTTTGTGTTAGCCCTGCAGCTTTCATTTGGACCACGTAAACTGCAATAGTTCTGTACAGAAAGCAAAAGTGAGTTGTCCAAGTTGGTTCTTTCCATTTCCTGTTCAGACCCTTGTTGTATTACAAAAACGCACAATTTCCACGCATGCACGGCCAACACAAAATGGACAAATCACTTTCTGAGACAACATAGTAGCCACTGATTGCATTCTTCTTACATTCTAAGACTATAATCACACTCTTGATGTCACCCAAATGAGGATGGGTTCCCCTTTTGAGTCTGGTTCCTCTCAAGGTTTCTTCCTTATAACATCTAAAGCAGTTTTTCCTTGCCACATTCGCCCCAGGTGTTCACCTTAACTTTTAAATTCTGTAAAGCTGCTATGAGACAATGTCCGTTGTGAAAAGTGCAATAGAAATAAACTTGACTTGACTAATATTCACTAATACAGGACTACTGTGGAGACTGAGCCACTGGGTCAACTATGACTGCATTTTACCTACAGTGCGCATGGATCATTATCTGGTAAATATTTGCGGAACTAGAATTACCCTGCTTTTGCTAGACATCCTGAAGGGTTCCCTGGTGGTCTAGTGGTTAGGATGCGACGCTCTTACCGCTGCTGCCCGGGTTCGATCCCTGGTCAGGGAACCAACCTCAGCCATTAGGGTTGCACAAGCCTTAGTGGCAGTCCCAAGCCCGGATAAATGGCGAGGGTTGCGTTAGAAAGGGGAACCAGCGTAAAAACGTGCCAAATCAAACATGCGGATGGTCCGCTGTGACCGCTGCGACCCCTAACGGGAGAAGCCGAGAGAAAGTTTTTTTGCTGGACATCCTAAACTTAAACTTAAGTAAAAATGGCAAATAGTACAGATGACAAACTGGTGAGTTTGGAAAACTCGATCATTAGGAAGGAATAAAGAGAGAATGGGAATTATTAGCTAGAAGGAATGAGGTGCTTACGGCATGTTCTGCCCCCCCCCGAACTAGATTTTAGAAAGCTCTAGGCAATCATTAGGGTATTTAAGAATAGAAATGCTTCGAGGAGTAAATCTTGGACAACTTTATTCAGTACAGCATTTGTAAAAAGTAAACGATTTGTGCCCGAGGGCTTCAGGCTTGTTCCAGGGGGCCAAAATTGTTGCTTATCGAATAAGTCATTAGAGAGAAAATGTACCAGAAAACAAATACCACACATAAACACATTAGTGTCTTTCTAAACACAACCCACAGGTCTACAGGTCTAACTCTTAAAATCCTGTAAAGCTGCTTTAAAACTATGTCTGTTGTGAAAAGCGCTATAGAAATAAACTTGACCACAGTATTTTGGTTTTGTTTAGGGTTCTTTTGATACTTAAATGGTCATAGCTTTGTTTCTGGCATTAGAGGTTTCACCACAGAAACAAACCAAATAACTACATGGTGTAAATACCATTCTCTTTATCAAGCCCTTGCAAAGGTTATAATGGCAAAATTTAAAAAGAAGCACCAAAAACACATGGTTTCTTCCGTTCTACCAAATGTCTAGCTGTTTTGTTCATTCTGTCCCAGCTAATGGCTAACAACCGGAATTTAGCTCCAAGCCTGAGCACAAATGCGTCCCCATTTTATAATCCTGGAATAAAAACAGATTAGAACACAAAAGCCAATGCTCTGAGGACTTTATTATAATGTGGAATAAATGTGCTTGCATAATTTTTAATAATTAATGATTAAAACGGTTCAACAATAAAAGATAAACTACTGTTGCAGGGCTTGTGGAGGCACAAAAATCCATCTGGAGCAGGCATGCATAACTCACCCCCCCTCTGTGAGCAATCCTGGCCCTAGATTACATACAAGTGCCATAGTTTTGGAATTCACAAGAAGAAACTTTGGCAAGTACGGAATAATATTTATATTTGTTTATCCTGCCTTTAAACTCCTTTAATGACACACAAAAAAAAAAAAAACTTTCTTTTGGCTTCTCCCGTTAGGGGTCGCCACAGCGGATCCTCCGCATGTTTGATTTGGCACATGTTTTTATGCTGGATGCCCTTCCTAATGCAACCCTCCCCATTTATCCGGGCTTGGGACCGGCACTAAGAGTGGCTGGGGTTGGTTCCCTGACTGGGAAACGAACCCGGGCCGCAGCGGTAAGAGCGCCGCAGCCTAACCACTAGACTCCTTCAATAACACTGAATATCCTAAATCTTATAGACAGAAAATTATATTAAACATAGCAGATAACCATTACTCTCTTCACTTTTTCCTTCAACAATCCAATCACAGATCATTCATTCATCTTCAGTAACTGCTTGATTCTGAGCAAGCGTCATAGCGGAGACTTGATACGCCAAAAACACACACCAAAAGCCGCCCACTTTCTCAAACAGTTTTCAGAGGGTTTTCCAAGTGGCAAACCCACTTGGCAATTTTTTTCCGTAAATGACTATTATTAATGCATCGCCTGCATCAGTTCAGCATTTCAACCACAGGTTATATTTCATAAATGGATGTATGGTCACCATGGCGATTCTTCATACTGAGCACTTGTTTAATTCAATTTGAAGTTTCTCATATTCTTTGCTTGCCCATGTCGGGTTTCTTCAGGTCCTCTCATTTCCTCCTTCCTCCCAACAACTTTGAGAGCTAGATTGGCTGCATTAAGCGCTCAGCATGTGCCCCAAGCATGTGCATGGTCCCCTACAAGAGTATATTCCTGGCTCACATCCAGCATTCTCCGGATCTCCTTGACCCTGACCAGGGTACACTACGGTGGTTACTAAACATGACTGAATGGAAGAAATGTAATGTACATGAGAGGCTAAACTTTTTCAAGGCTTTTGCACAATTATCTGGGTGATGATCTGTTCTACATTTGACAGTGTTGTTGAATAATGCAAAGACTGCAAATCCCAAAAGGATATGCATGCAAATCTAGGGCAACTGAGACTTGCTGTCCTTCAAGTGCACTTAAACTCGTTGATTGACAGTTGTACATGGGTGGGGTGTATATAGGTCGTCAATTATCTATTTTACAGAGTACTTATGGATTTTTAGATGTACATCTCAATCATGAATCCATTTTCCCCCCTAATTGCATTAGTACCCAGGCAAGCCCTGATTAGTACTTAATGCCGATTATTTCCACTCACTTGCCAGCAGTGAGTCATGCAGTGCCAAGTTCCTCTGGCTGATGATGACTAAATGAGTCCTTTACCTGGCATTAGCAATAGATGCAAGTGGACATGGGCCACTAAGGAAGTGCTTCTGAATTTTCAGTTATGAGGCGCAAAAAAAAGTGACTAAAGTGCACGGCTGAGTTTATTGTTTGCCTCTGGCTGTGACTGCTGTGTTTAAAGATGATTGATGCAGAAGAGTATCTATCTCAATTATGCACTTTTTATGGTCCGTCTTACAGTAGGGTCCTCCAAGGAGATTCACTCTCCCAATGTAATAATTCTACTGAAACATTATAATAACTGAGATTACTATCTGCCTAGGAGACCACATGGAGATCTTTTGAAGGTAGAGCTTAAACTTCAGAATTAACTGTCAGAACTTCACAGGACAGATCTCTTGGGGCAGATTTGACAGAAACTGAAATGAGAGTCTAAAACAAAGAGGAGTATGAGGTAATAGGAGGAACATTTGCTGATATTTCACAGACATGGTCAGACGGTATCCTTGTGGTGACCTTTGCTTGTCCAGAGTGGGAAAATATGATTTTTGACCTCTTGATACAGCAATAAAGATCTCGCTTAGTTCGATGTTCCCACTGGACATTTCCTGTAAGCAAAAACTCATCTAATATAATATTCCTGCCCCCTATTTTTCTAAAAGTCTATCAGCACAGCCGCAGCTCGTATTTGCAGTAATCGAGGTCATGACCTTCCTCCTAAATGGAGCTCCGGAGATGACCGGCAGGTGAAGGCAGCATATTAGCTGATAGGCTGGTAGTAGTCCAGCACTGACTAACCGTCTGTTGAGCTTATTGAGCGTGAGATTGGACACGACAGGGGAGCTGGCTTGCTTCGACTCCTAAACCAGCCGAGCCTTTTACAAAAGGCATTCCTGTGGAAAAAAAAATGTCTGTGAGAATTTAATTAGAATTCCATGAGGAATTGCCTAAGATTTAAGATTTCTCATAACCCACTGCATGAACCATTTGCCTTCTCATGTTGGAATAAAGATTAAAAAAGGTTATTGGTTTAGACTTTTAAAACGTGGTCCAATTTATGGGTGGGGGTTATGGGTTTTGTAATGGAAGATGGTCAGATTTCAGTGGGGTACAAGGTTAGGATTAGTATTTGAAATATGGTTTCATTAAAATTGGTTTGATTAGATTAGATTCAACTTTATTGTCATTGTGCAAGGTACATGTACAGACCCAATGCAGTAGATCTAACCAGTGCATAAGTGGCCTTTTTACAATAAATAACAGTAAAATAAATGTGGTGTATGTGGTCCATATATACAGGGGTGAAGGTGGTTAATGTACAGGAGAGGGTTAAATTGGAATTTTGCATGGTAGTCATTGTGATGTGGTCCAATCCAATTTCTCTGGGGTTTCAACAAGGTTTTTCTGGTTTGCCCATGGAAAAATTATCGGATTTCTGTGGACCGCTTATGACTTGCCTTTTGGACTCTATCAATTGTGAGCCAGACACTTTTATCCGTGGCCAGTTTGAACCTGGAAGCTACTGCAAGAGACGTGATTACCCATTTATATTAGTCGCTCCTATTAGTAGCTTATAAAATGCCAGCCTGCTGCTCATCTGAATGCAATGATCAGGTGCCTAAAAGAACTAAAGAAGCATTGCAGTGCTATTTTTAGATGAGCACCTGCTGCCTTAGAACCGTAGTGCACTCTTGGTTATTAAAATCCACATTCATTTTCAGCATTCGGAAATATCATCATCGACGTGTTTTATTACGTGCAGACTGGCATCCAAGGGCTGAGGATTGTGGGAGCTTTAGGAGGATGGTGGCATCAGTTGAAGATAAGTTCCTTAAGAAAATGTAACATTTATTTTTTACATTTATGGCATTTGGCAGCTGCCTTTATCCAGAGCGACTTGCATTTATATTATTCGTACAACTGAGCAGCTATAGAATTCAGGGCCTTGTTCAGGTGCCCAGAAGTGGCAGATTGGTGTAGTTAAGATTTGAGCTCTTAAACTTAATACCCTAACCACTGATGTACCACCCCATATAATGCTTCCTGAGCTTCCTCAAAAATATAGTCTGCTTATCCCTGGACCATCCAGATGGATAACAAGGTATCTTGTTAAAATAAAATAAAAAACTAGCATGAATTTGCACTCTGCTGTAATTAGCACTAGATATTAAGCAAGGAACCTCTATCTTTACTGGAACAAAGTAAAAAAAATCTGTAATGTCATCTCACATCCTGTAACATCCTCCATTATAATTCTTTCGTAATACACCTAACCCTTATAATCCACAGTAATACTCATAACGCTTCTATTTAGCGTAACGCGTGCAATTTGTAGGCTGGGCAATTATTTTTTGATAAAGATCAAAAAGTTTTTTTCTATGACTTTTTTCCCTCACTCTTTTTTTTTTTTTTTAAGAAAGTGGTGGATAATGCGGCAGGGAGTCGGAAAAGAAATACAGATAATCGTATCAATTCACTGGAAACTCGCTCAGTGCGCATTTCTGATGAATAGAAATGCGCATCCTTTGTCAGCCCGGGGGCAGAGAACACTGCTGGGAGATCTTTATGTACTGTACTGTTGGAAAAAGAAAAAAAAGAAGAAAGAAATAATTAAATAAATAAATAACCTACAGCATGCAGGATTGTCCAGGAGAACTAACTAGGATTTATTATTTAATTATTTTATTTAAAGGCCCCTTTTTCAATGATGCATTGTATAATATTTCCAATGATATCATATTGCATGTGCTTTTTCTTTAATCCCACTCCTACTTCTTATCCCAAATGAATTTTTTCTTGCGGGTATTTTTTCTTGTCCTTTGAAAAAAAGCACATTAGAATAATATCCTTGCTTTGTGGCGGAATGAAATCCATTGTGACTAGCGTCTTGGGTTTATCAGAGCCGCAGGTTGCACATCGCTATCCGATCCCGCTTAGCTAGAGCTCGCAGTTTTGGATTCGACGAGCCACCGGGGTTATTCAGAAGAGCAAATCTTGAGAGGGGATCCTTAAAGGTGCACAGTTGTGGGTTTTAAATAGTGTTTTTACTTCAGGAATTATAACATACTAGGAAGTCTGGGCTTAACTAGGACATCAAACGATATTCCAAAGCATGAAATAGTCGCGTTAAATCGGAATCCAAGTCTGGTTTAGCTCACGCCTTGCCGCGAGTCATCAGAAACCCCGGATATCGCGAATCAATTGGTCCCCGCTTAGGCCAGTCATGGCTCTTCCAAGTGAAACATTACCATTGGTGTTATTAATGGCCTTGCTGATGTTTTCGTTGTCGTCGCATAACGGCGCTTTGATTGCGTTTGATCAAGAGCGATGTACGTTGGAGCCAGATGGGCCATCCTGAGCCATAAATCAAGATTAATGGCGCGGTGCTCTCGTGACTGCCAGGATCCATCCGTTATTCCGATTCGGCTTCGCGTCGTAATTGAATGCTTTTGAAATTAAATAAAACAATTTTAACCTGAGCTGTCCTCCCCATTTTTCCACAGTTCCTGCATTTTTCTGTGCAAAGATTTCTTTGTTTAAATCAAGACAACCACGTTGGTACCATCAGATAATACAATAGATTTACTTGTTTGGTTTTTTTTTGTTGTAATAAAGCATGTGGAGATTTGTGCTCATCCAGCTACATGGGTGTTTGGTAAAGTCAGGTACTGGTGTAGAAGGGGTGCAGTCAGCATTCACATTCATCTTAAACGCATTCTATGACATAACATTATGAGTGGTGAAGTGAATAACACTGATTATGGCACATATTAGTGGATCAATATATTTATTAGGCAGCAAGTGAATATTTTGTCCTCAACGTTGATGTGTTCGAAGCAGGAAAAATGGGCAAGCGTAAGGATTTGGGCGAGTTCGATAAGGGCCAAATTGTAACTGCTAGATGACTGGAAATCGATCTCCAGACTGCTAGACAATTTCCAAAACTGCAGCCCTTTGTGGGCTGTTCCTGGTCTGCAATGGTGAGCGTCTATCAAAGGTACTCCAAGGAAGGAACAGTGGTGAACCGGCAACAGGGTCATGGGTGGGCGAGGCTGAAAGTCTACTGTGTATATATATATAGCAAACCCACAGAGGATCGGGATTTGAGCAAATGGCCTAAGCATTGAGGAACCGTCATAGAAATGCCTTCATAATATAAATGCCTTCACCTTCTCGGCGTGTTTGCAGAATTTCCTGGGCTGTGACTGTGAAAGGTCAGCATGAGTCCGACGTGACATTTCTGCACACCAGAATTGAAAGTGACCTTTTATTTAAAACCAAGGCAGAGCCATTTATAAAACGTTAAATTAAAAACCAGTTGAAGAATTGCACCTAATGCTAGCAAATCATCCGTGCACTACTTTGGCGCTTAGAGAGAACTCTAGTTATTTTTTCTTTGGTGTAAAATTGTATCAGACGGAGAAACAAATATTTAGACCGCCGCAACTACCCACAATAGAAAAACTAAATGGACCAGGGTATTCAGGCATCTGACCTTTCCATCTATATGTGGTTCTTCCCCAAACTGTTTTCAAAAATGATATACTAGGAGATTTGTGATTTGGCTTTCAGCCAGAACTACTCCGAGTTGCTGACCTCAGAAAAGTGCTGAGGTGTAATAATATGCTAACCTTATAATTTGTATTTTGTTCAAAATCTAGTTGCCCCTGCAGATGTTCCAAGTGCGCACTCTATCTTCACTCGTATCAGCTGAAACAGAACCATTCGGTCTATTTTCAGGCCACGGACGGATGGGCGTTTTTGAAATCACTACGACTCTGACAGCATGCTGCGCTAATTACTGCACTCCGAGACCTCCCTTCTGCATTTCACACAGCCAAGAAAGGATCTGGAATCGACAGAGAGGCACTCTTCACACACAGTTTGTTTACCAGCATTTACATTTAATCATCTGGCAGATGCTCTTTCTCTGAGCCTTGGACAGAAAATGAAGACAAATCAAGGTGCAAATGATAGTCGGTAAAATATTAGAGGTATTAAACACTGGTCAGATACTAGTCTGGCCTAGTAACTAAGTATAAGAAAATGAAACCCGATGTAAAAGATAATGCTGAATGTTTAGAAGTACATTTATACTAGGTGTGTGGACCATAGTGCCTAGATTCTATGGTTCAGATCTGAGATCCGTTTGAATTTGTTTTTCCAGCAACCGAGATGAGAAACCTTTCAGGAGGTACCCCAACCAGTCCTTAGTTTCAAATTTACTTTGTACTCCTCATGCTGTGGCTTTTGTTCAAATAAATTCCGGTGGTGAAAAATATAAGAATTGTTGCTCCATATGTGGTGAGAACATCTAAGCCGTTATTACCTTAGGGTAAAAATTGAGTTGCCCTGTTGGTTCGAATGTCTGAGTCCAAGTTATGTACTGTGGTGCAGAGCTGTTTGTGGTTTGGGATTCAAGAGCAAGAGCACTAAATTAGATTCTTGATTTTTGGGAGATATTCAGACCAGTCCAAGGTCTTAAGATTGCATATTTGAAAATCAGCATATTTAAAATCAGCATATTTACAATCAGTTTCCAGTGAGAAGAAATTGAAACTTGTCCCTGAGGTGGTATGAAATCCTTGGTCTTGAGGAAGAAAGGAGAATTTATGGCAATTTGGCTGTGCTCAGTCCATCAAAACCTGACTTAGATAGATGATTATGAAGCAGGGTACAAATATGTAGTGCAGAACCATTTGAGATTGGGAAAAAATAGTGAAAAGAAAAGGTTGGAAAGTGACACATGAGAGAGCTGTTATACCATCAGACTGGTCTTTTGCTTTAGGTTCCAATGTGAAATATACATATGTATGGCAGTTTTTCCTATTTCACAATATAGTTCTGAGGAATAGCAAAAAAAAAAAACTTTCCCCCAATATGTTGTAAGGTGGGGAAGGAACAGGACTTTGGTGTGTGATAGTTCTGAACCAAGTTACCTTGATTTGTTTTGTGGATTTCACTTCTTGCTGCCAGAGAAGGCTAATGGGAGTCATCATAAGAGTCTTTTGGGAGCTTATTAAAAAGATCCAACAGATATGAGAAGCCCTGTAAGTAAAAAGTTGCTGTCTTGAAATGACTAAAGGTTGTGAGAATTTTATAGGAGGTCTGTAGTTAGGAAAGATTTAATTTTTCTGTGGCTCTACAACCTTTTTTAGAATTATGAGGGTGCAAGATAGGGACTGCAAACTGGATATGGTACTACCAGTCCATTGCAGGGCAGAGGGCGGTATACGGACAGCAACCCAAAGCTTAACCAGGTGCCAACACCAAAGGTCTTGGTATTTCGGCTTGATCTCTAGACTAACCAAATGGTCCTTGCTAGGGTTGCAAAGGGGTGGAACATTTCTGGAAACTTTCCATTGGAACTTTATCTGGGAAATTTTGGAAATATTCCAAGTTGGAAACCTACCAGGAATGATATATTCCCATAAATACTATGGGAATTTATTGTTCATTTAATTAAATGAATTAATTTCATTTAAATTGTTAGTATAATTTTATTGCACACAACACATAAGCTATTAGGCAACAAGATTATAGGAATGATCATTTTAAACATAAATGTATGTAATGCATGTATGTAATTTACGTGATTACTCGCCAATATGGACATGTTATTTTGATTAAGGATTGAAGAAATAATGTTTGCTATGTTATGGAGGAATGCACAGTGCATGTAGGGGGCATATCCTCAGTAGCCCTGCAGTAACTGTGCTGTGTCCATGTGATTGATGAATGTGCAGGGTAGAAATTCAACTAAAATGAAATCTGGTTATCTGGGTATTCCCATTAATTCCTGAGGTGCTGGTATTGGAACTTAGGACCTTCTATTCCAAGGTTCAATGCCTTAACCACTGAGCTACCGCCTCCCCAATTAAAGATGGACAGACAATTGGTTGGTTGGTAGAGTAAAAGAGAATGAATGTTACCTAAAAGGAGGATATTAGCATCATATCACTTTCTCTTGCAAATGGAGGAAAACGAGGGAATCACATCTTTTTCTTAGATTTCAGTTCTAAACAGAATAAAAAGAAATTAAAAATAGACTTGCCAAAGTTTATTAATTGGCATAGATGACAGAAAGTGCTAAATGAAAAACGATTTCCTTCCATCTTTTACTATCCTCCGTCTATTCTGACCATTTCTCTCGCCGTTCTCCGTGCAGTATTGGCATGTGTAATTTAAGAAGTGGAAAGATTCCCGACGTGCCGCTGTTGTTGATGGCTTGCAGTATTGGTCAATTGACTTCTGCACTCAATTCCTCACACCACAAACACGGGAGATAGAAGGCTGAAGTGAAAATCTGGAAGCTTCTTGAAGTTTCTCTTGGTGTCACTAATGCTTTGATTACAGCAGCCGGATGTGTTTCATGTAAGGAAGTGGAATACAAGTAAAACGTTCTGACTGGCTATATACCCTGTTTGATCAGCAACTAAGTAAGTGTTTTTTTGTAAAATTTTGTCCAAAAATGTGTCCATTCTTAATGTCCTAGAATACAATACTTGAAAATGCCTGAAAGGGTTTTTTTGCTACAGTATATTTGTCTACTTTATCTGCTACAGCACTTCTACTGTGAATGTGTCGGTTCTGAAAAACCAAAATACCCCCAATCAGTATCGAGAATTCAACAGTGCAGTGCTTCAATTCATCTAATTATTGCTGGAAGACCCTGGTGGTCTAGTGGTTAGGATGCGGCGCTCTCACCGTTGCAGCCCAGATTCGATCCCCGGTCTGGGAACCAACCCCAGCTATTAATTCAATTCAATTCAATTCATTTTTATTTGTATAGCGCTTTTAACAATGAACATTGTCTCAAAGCAGCTTTACACAGATAATGCGGTGATTAAAAATGAATATGTTCTTTATGAGTAAGTTTGTCCCTGATGAGCAAGCCGGTGGCGACTGGCGACTGTGGCAAGGAAAAACTCCCCGAGATGGCATAAGGAAGAAACCTTGAGAGGAACCAGACTCAAGAGGGAACCCATCCTCATCTGGGTTACACCGAATGTCCATTTGTGGCGGGTATACAATGTTGCGGGGTGCAGTGATGATGATCAAAAGCGAAGTGTATTTCTGAGTCAGTGTAGGAGACTGTTGACATCAGTGTAGGAGACTGTTGACATCCAATCCAGGCAGGCCTGGATGAAGTGGAAAGATCCACGGGGGGGAGAGGGGCAGGAACAGTGGTCACTGGAGCCTCAGGAGCATGTTTAACTCGACCGAGAGAGAGAGAGAGAGAGAGAGAGAGAGAGAGAGAGAGAGAAGAGAAGGATATGGATTATTAAGTGTACCTATTGTTGCATGAGAGTTAAAGTCACTGTGCAGTTTGGACTCCGGCAAGACTCGCTATAGCAGCATAACTAAAAGGGAGAACCAGAAGGCAACACAGACATGAGGGATCTCTGGGATAAGAGACGGCCCACCACACCACCATCAACAAACCTGAGTGAACACGTGAATGTGAGGGGACGACAGCGTACAAATATCCCAGTTCACCAAACACTCTATATCAATGTTCCCTCCAGATCTGAGCCTTTACCTGAGAAAAAATCTACTGATTAAAGGCTTGACTGAATAAATATGTTTTCAACCTCGACTTGAACACTGAGACTGTGTCTGAGTCCCGAACACTGATAGGAAGGCTGTTCCATAACTGCGGGGCTTTATAAGAGAAAGATCTGCCCCCTGCTGTAATCTTCATTATTGGAGGAACCAACAGATAGCCTGCACCTTTTGATCTAAGTAGGCGTGGAGGATCATACTGGTACAGAAGTTCACTCAGATACGGTGGTGCGAGACCATTAAGTGCTTTATATGTCAGTAGTAAAATTTTATAATCAATGCGAGATTTGATTGGGAGCCAGTGTAGACTGATTAATACAGGGGTGATGTGGTCATATTTCCTAGATCTAGTGAGGACTCTTGCTGCTGCATTCTGAACTAACTGAAGCTTATTTATGCACCTACTCGCACACCCAGACAGTAAAGCGTTACAGTAGTCTAATCTAGAAGTAACAAAAGCATGAACTAGTTTTTCTGCATCCTGTAACGACATCATATTTCTAATTTTAGCAATATTTCTAAGGTGAAAGAAGGCGATCCTAGTAATATTATTCACGTGAGCCTCAAAGGAAAGACTCGAGTCAATAATCACACCAAGGTCTTTGACAGCCGTACACGCTGAAACAGAAACACCATCCAGAGATGTTAGGTAATCGGAAAGTTTGCTTCTAGCTGCATGTGGTCCTAGTAAAAGTACTTCCGTCTTATCTGAGTTTAGCAGAAGAAAGTTATCGAGCATCCACTGTCTAATGTCCTTTACACATTTTTTAACATTGTTAAGCTGATCTCTCTCATCTGGCTTTGCTGAAATATATAGCTGTGTATCATCAGCATAGCAATGGAATCTAATACCATGTTTATGAATAATTTCTCCAAGAGGCAGCATATATAAAGAGAAAAGCAGAGGGCCTAAGACAGATCCTTGAGGAACACCAAACTTTACCTCAGAGAGTGTGGAGAAAAACACACCTATTAGGGTTGCACAAGCCAGTGCACTCTTAGTGCTGGTCCCAAGCCTGGATAAATGGGGAGGGGTTGCATTAGGAAAGGCATCCAGCGTAAAAACATGTGCCAAATCAAACATGCAGATCATGACTACGGATGATCCGCTGTGGCGACCCCTAATGGGAGAAGCCGAAAGAAAGTTTTTTTTTCGCTGGAAGACATATATAAATTATATCTGTGTAAACATACACACACACACACACCAACCATCATCCTGTCATGGAGCAGCAGCTACTGAATTGCATTTCTTTATTCAAATTTGCCGTCTAGAGGCTACACAACCCCTACCATAAACACCTAGGATTCGGAGTTCTAGTTCTAGCCACGCGCATCCACTGTCAGATTGCTATTCATGCTAGGATACACACACACATACATACACCCATGACCCACTTGAAACATCCTTCATGCACTGTTGCGTAATGTTATTCTAAAGCAACAGAGACACACGCAGAGAGTGAAAGAGGCGACGGAATAAAAAGAACGTTTGAACTAAAACAAGCCTGTCTCTCCAAATAGATACAATACCATTCCACACTTCCAGGTTAACCTTAACATCAGTACTACGATGTAGATAAAAACAAAACAGATGTCTCGACAGCTTCAGAGCTGTATTCCATCATTTCTCCCCACCATAAATATATATTCTTCTTCTGATTTCCTCCTCATGGTGTTGTAGGAACCTGGATTTGGCCTCCCTTTGGAGTAACAGTTTAAGCTCCTCATTAGAGCCCAAACAAATTCCGCAAATGCCCCATTGGCAATGTTTTAAATCACTGCGAACGCATTTAAGGTAATCAATGCAGCTTGCCTAGCCTTAATTAATGATTGTACATACAGTACCGGGGCGCTCTGAAGAGCTTTTAAACCGTTTTAGACCAGAACTCAACACCTCTTTTAGCTCTAAATAATGACCTAATGCAGTAAAGATCATGACTGCAAATGAAATCATCAGTCACTGCAGCAATCCGGGTTCTTCCAATTAACCCTCCAATGATGTGAGAATGGTAAATTGGTGCTTTGGATGGGTATCCTATCCCGGTATGAATTCCCCAACCCCATAATTAATGCTCCTGGGGTATGCTCTGGATGCACCACCACTTGGACAAGGATAAAGCAGGTAAACGAAGGAATCATGAAGTTGAAACAACATTCTAGCTACTTGCTCATGCCAGTCATTGGGTCCCTTTGTAGAAGTGCCCCCATATGAATTATTTTATACATTATATAGACAAAAAAGTATTGCTACACATAAATTTAAGAAATATGTGGCTCTTACCCAAACTGCTCCTTCAAAGTTGGAGGCACACAGGAACTAGTAGACTCAAACCTGTTTTAGCATTACAAATGACCCTGTGCACAAAGACAGCGCCATGAAAATGTGCTTAACATGGGTTGGAAGTGTTTGGAAGATTTTGAGTGGCCTGAACACCCAGTTTGCATTGAACACCCTTGGAACTGGAACGCTGACTGCACCCCAACATCTTCCCAGAATAGTGAGGGTATTATAACAGCAAATGGGGACTAAATGTGGAATGGGATGATCATAAAAAAAACATACCAATCCTATGCTCAGGTGTTCCATTTTACTTCATCTTCAAACGTCCCAGTGCCATCTGTTACTCATCGGAGTGCACACCTACTTTAATCTGAAATAAGATCACAGATGTAACTGGATCCAACAGTCAACAGCATTTAAAGGGAGTGAAAGCTCTGACACTTTGACTGAACCCTAACAGAAGGATTAGCAGACGGCGAGTGTGTTTGGTGGGGTGTTGTAATGCAGGTCAGCTCTAAGGTCATGTCCAATATCATGTTCAAACGTCACCCAGTCCTTTTTCAGAGCAAGGCTGATGGTATATTGGCAAGCCAGAAAATTTACAAGCTTGAAGGTTTAACCTCGGCACAGGAGAATCGCTAGGATACACAGCTCTATTAGGTGTCTCAAACAATTTCTATTCCAGAGGCTGTGTTGCAGTTTCGCTGCTGCTAAGCTCTTGGAATGTTGAGAGCTTTAGGGGTCCAAGCACCAAAGCCAAATATGGATTTTCTTCTTCTTCGTCAAGGAGCCAAGTTGATTTGTTGGGAAGGGGGTGTCCAAGCAGTTTTGTTTTTGGTAGGATTTTCTTTCTCATATACTTTTTCCCATTATTCAAGCAAACAAAGAAGCGGAACCTGAACCTTCATAATAAACCTTAAAAAAGTAACAAAAACAATACACCTCTTAATTCTAATGCTTCGTGTATTCAAACAACCGTCATTCATGGATTCTGATCACATGGATTCACTTGACTTGAATGGAATATTTAAAATAAAAACATACTGAAGATGTCTATAATGTCTAGGGAGTTTAAATGTTCTGTTCAACCAGCTTTTTTCCCCTCATAATAGAAAGCGCAGTCAGGCTGAAATTTGATGGACTACATCTTTACACTACTATGTATAATCCTGAATAGCACTGTTACCTCATCACAAATCTTGGTTGTTGTTTGCAAAAACTGGCCATTTGGGGCGCTTTTTATAAAGGCTGCTTGGACCCCTAAGATAATAATGCACCTACATTTAGTTGCTATATGTGTTTAAGGACATAGTTAAGGAATTAGACTTTAAAGAGAACTTGACCTCCCAGCTTATACCAAAAATGTATATAATGTCATGTCTGCAGTCTCCTGTTCAGTTATTTCCATACTCTTTATCTTTAACTCCCTCAGCTACAAGAAGGAAACAGGAAAAACGGCTGTGATTTTCTTCGACTCGCCTGTTGAAAACTGTAAAGATAACAAAAGGCGTGTGAGACTTGTTTACTGATTTAAAAAAAACGCTTTTCTGTAGAAGATCCTAACGATTCTTCCACTTCCTTACGGATAAAAACATTTCATGAACCATTCTTTATCATCACCCTGACTGAAAGCATGGAAAGGTCACCGCACAGCTAGTATTTGACAGCACTAAACCGATAGCATCGGACAGCAGCAGCAAAATTTGAGTAATGGTCTGGGGAATTTTTTTTTTTTTTTTTGTGTTCATCATCACATTTTGACAGTAAATAGAGGTCTTTTCAGAAGGAAATCATCCCAAAGATAGTAATACCCATTAACGTAATGGTTCTATAGAATTATTAGGTCAGGGGAGACTTAGAGAGCAAGAGAGAGAGGTAGATAAAGAATCTCCTCTGAGGATCCGGTTGTGGGAAGAGCTTATAGAAAGAGCTAAATTGAGACAGCTATCTTATCGCAACAGTCATCTTTAAACACCATGGGAACCTCTGCGTTCCGTTTGAAGCCCATGGCCATGACCGAACAATAAACCCCAGATGCAGTTTTGCTGGAATTTTGTTAACTATGTGCTTTTATGCTGCTGCTATTTTCTCTTGTGTCCTCCATAACTCCGCTTCAAAGCCTGTGTCCTCTCACATTTGAGACTTATACCAGATAAAGCACTCTGGGAATTGTTATTACCCAGTGAACCTTTTCCTTATATACAAAATGTATATAAATGAGCATAAATAAAAAAAAAGATCTGGTCATCTCAATGGAAAACTATATGCAACCTTGGGGTAAACATGGACAATGAACTGTCCTTTTTTACATCTAATGCTAATCTAGTCATCCTTAGGTCAAGTTCTCTTTCACAACATCGGAATACTTTATCCATTTCTGTCCACACAAACCATTCAAGTGCTTGTTCAGTCCTTCGTTCTGTCATGATTGGACTGCAGCAACCTGGCAGATCTGCCTCTTAAAAAATATTTGACCTCTGCAACAGAGTCAGAATGAGGTCAAAGCTCTTCATTCTCTACCACCACTCCACTGATCCCTCCATCCTCTACAATTGCTTCACTAATCTTTCTATCATCCACCACTGCTTGACTGGTCCCACCATCTCACAGGGTACAACTAAGAAAGGCTTCAAGTCTCTTCTCTGTTCTGGCACCAAGGGGGTGGAACAGACTTGCACTTGATGTCCAAACAGTTGAGTCTTTGAAATGTAAAACTTGATAGGAGGTAGCATTTATTTTCTTTTTGGTACTGGTTTTGAGTTCAACCATGCAATATTATGGGTTTAAAGTACCAAAGTTGATATGGGCAGCCACCCAGAGCAGCATCTTACCAGGGGAGTGGCACAGGGTGTCCATGCAAAGAAATGTTTTTTACCGCACATTTGCACAGTCGCGTCAATTATTATATTATGTCACGGTCATTGAACCTGTTCAGCGTGTGCACCCACCTCCCGGAGAAGTACCCTCACTCATACACTCAGAAAGGAGAGGTGGGGGTTGGGTGATGTCAGCTGAGCCTTCAGGGTTTCATCATTAAATTGATGGATGATAAAAAAAAAAGGTCTATTTCAGAAAAAAGATGGCAAAAAAGGAGCCCAATTCAGAAGAAAGAAGTAGGGGGCGACATGCAAAAGAAAAAGGGGTGAAGGCAGCTTTATCTCGTTATTCAGGAGTGTAAAGTAACAATATTTATTTCAGCTGCATAACATAATTTATAGTATGTAGTTCATCATAATGTGTGTAGCAACAAAACATTTGCAACCTAACTGGTCTATTTGGATTGCAATTAAACAGCACTTACTGATGTCATAAAGGTTTTTTGTGATTGTACTAAAAAGGTCCTGAACGGGGGAAATCTCCAGTGCAGCTTAAAAGGTTTATTTAAAAGACGTATATTATAAGAGTATATATGTTGTATGTATCTTATGGTTAAAATTGGACAAGGAGTTTTATCGTACTTGGTTCTGAGAGTTGTGCACAATGACGTGTATTTACTGTAATTGTGCAATAAATGCATTTAGGGTGATATTTATTTTGAAATGGAGCTCTCAGAAATGTATCCAAACTTGTAGACTGCTCTTAGTATGATTCTAACTTATCCAGTGCCAAAGAGTGGAGCTTTTCAAAGCTGAAACTAATCAATAGGGGAGACGTTGGGTCATGGTGTGGTGTTGGTGTTTAACTCATTAATATTATTCTATTAATAGCTTGGTGTGGAAATACCTGTTGTATTTTACTCAAGTCCATGCATTGTGTACTTCATCCACCACTGCAACCACTAATTGAAACAATGCAATATGTTATATGATGATACACGGTCCACTTATGCGCTTGTTGCAATGTTTTTTTCTCTTACAAATAAAGAGTTTATGATTAAGTCTACAGACTCACAGACACATCACATTAAAAGGCTTCCAGATGGCTTCTTGTTCTCTTATTCTCTGGTTGTTCAGGGAAATAAGGAGCAGGTGTATAAATCTGAGGTCCAGGGTTCAAGTCTTGCTCTGATTCTCTTTAACAGCGTAACATTGCATTACCCAAATAAATTGCTTAAGAGATGACCAGTAGCAGCAAAGCCATAGTGGCGCAGTGTGTAAGTGTGCAGTCCTGACAATGTGAGAACTTAGATTTGTGTCCCAGCTCAGACAACCTTTAAATATATGTATGTTAGAATTAATGTCAAAAAATAAATCTCCTTAAAATAGCAGTTTACACACACTTTCTGTTGGCTTAGCGGGTATGTCAGTTGGACTTGTAACTTGAGATTCCTGTTTTGAATCCTAGCTCAGGTGAGATTTCACTAAAACAAAGTCAGTTCTTTTACTCCTTTCCAGCATGTGTCAGGTGGAAGGCAAAAAATAAGCCCCTAAAAAAAAGTGAAGAGATTTGTCAGCTCTGATGGCTCAATGGGTTAATGGTGCAGTCCGGTCTCCAAAGAACTTCGGTTCGAGACTCCTGGTGAGCAGTAGGTGCTGGCCCTGGGTGGGACTGCAAAATCCGGCAAAGAGAGAGAGAAAGAAAGAGAAAGTCCGGTCTGTCCCACCTGGGGCCCTTGGAGAGGTGAAAGGAGGGGTTATGCTACTCTGGGCTCTCTCTCTATATTTATATATAATTTTATATTTTGTATTATTATTTATTTACACACACACACACACACACACACACACACATATATATATATATATATATATATATATATATATATATATATATATATTACTACACTACACTAGACTGTTTGATTTTTACTTTACTACACTGTTCTACTCTACTATTTTGCAATATTCAACTAACATTTGTTAATAAAAGAAGCACATTCATGCTGATTAGCAGAACCTCCATGATTAACCCTCAAGGGCTGAAGGGCCTTGATTCCTGAGTACCAGGAACTAGCCTCTCACTCACAAATCGCACTAATTCACCGAGCCACTCGGGCAGGCCGGGAGGGAGAGCCTTTTTTCTTCTGTATATCATATCATTCGCCAAACCAGTCGCAAACCTCAAAATAACAAACAAACAAGCATAAGCGGGGCTCGATCCCGCAAACTCAACTTCACCATCGCACCCACATTTACCTGCGAAGCCACTTGGGCAGGCCAGACGAGAGAGAGAGAGAGAGAGAGAGAGAGAGACTTTTTTTTTCTGTATATCAATCATATCATTCGACAAACCAGTCGCAAATCAAACAAGCAAGTATAAGCGGGGTTTGATCTTACAAACTCAACCTCACCTTCGCACCCACACTTACCTGCCGAGCCACTCGGGCAGGCCAGAAGAGAGCGCCTTTTTTTCTGTATATCATATCATTCGCCAAACCAGTCGCAAAACTCAAAATAACAAACAAACAAACAAGCAAGCAAGCAAGCATAAGCGGGGCTCGATCCCGCAAACTCAACTCCACCATCGCACCTACACTATCGCACCCACATTTACCTGCGAAGCCACTCGGGCAGGCCAGACAAGAGAGAGAGAGAGAGAGAGAGACTTTTTTTTTCTGTATATCAATCATATCATTCGACAAACCAGTCGCAAATCAAACAAGCAAGTATAAGCGGGGTTTGATCTTACAAACTCAACTTCACCTTCGCACCCACACTTACCTGCCGAGCCACTCGGGCAGGCCAGAAGAGAGCGCCTTTTTTTCTGTATATCATATCATTCGACAAACCAGTCGCAAACCTAAAAAAAACAAACAAACAAGTATAAGCAGGGTTCGATCCCGCAAACTCAACTTTACCATCGAACCCGCACTTACCTGCAGAGCCATTTGGAAAGGACAAAGAAGAAAGGATTTTTTCTGTGCATCATATCATTTGACAAACCAGTCGCAGAGCTCAAACGAACAAGCAGAAGCCTGGCTCGATCCCGCAACCTCGCCATTACCATCACACCCGCACTATCCCTCCATCCACTCGAAAAGGGCAAGAGTGTGCACAATGATGTGTATTTACTGTAATTGTGCAATAAATGCATTTAGGGTGATATTTACATTTGAAACGGACCTCTCAGAAATGTATCCAAACTTGTAGACTGCTCTTAGTATCATTCTAACTTATCCAGTGGCAAAGAGTGGAGCTTTTCAAAGCTGAAACTAATCAATAGGGGAGACGTTGGGTCATGGTGTGGGTCACCCATTTATTAGATATCAATCAGTGTTTAACTCATTAATATTATTCTATTAATAGTTTGGTGTGGAAATACCTGGTGTATTTTACTCAAGTCCATGCATTGTGTACTTCATCCACCACTGCAACCACTAATTGAAACAATGCAATATGTTATATGATGATACACGGTCCACTTATGCGCTTGTTGCAATGTTATTTTCTCTTACAAATAAAGAGTTTATGATTAAGTCTACAGACTCACAGACACATCACATTAAAAGGCTTCCAGATGGCTTCTTGTTCTCTTATTCTCTGGTTGTTCAGGGAAATAAGGAGCAGGTGTATAAATCTGAGGTCCAGGGTTCAAGTCTTGCTCTGATTCTCTTTAACAGCGTAACATTGCATTACCCAAATAAATTGCTTAAGAGATGACCAGTAGCAGCAAAGCCATAGTGGCGCAGTGTGTAAGTGTGCAGTCCTGACAATGTGAGAACTTAGATTTGTGTCCCAGCTCAGACAACCTTTAAATATATGTATGTTAGAATTAATGTCAAAAAATAAATCTCCTTAAAATAGCAGTTTACACACACTTTCTGTTGGCTTAGCGGGTATGTCAGTTGGACTTGTAACTTGAGATTCCTGTTTTGAATCCTAGCTCAGGTGAGATTTCACTAAAACAAAGTCAGTTCTTTTACTCCTTTCCAGCATGTGTCAGGTGGAAGGCAAAAAATAAGCCCCTAAAAAAAAGTGAAGAGATTTGTCAGCTCTGATGGCTCAATGGGTTAATGGTGCAGTCCGGTCTCCAAAGAACTTCGGTTCGAGACTCCTGGTGAGCAGTAGGTGCTGGCCCTGGGTGGGACTGCAAAATCCGGCAAAGAGAGAGAGAAAGAAAGAGAAAGTCCGGTCTGTCCCACCTGGGGCCCTTGGAGAGGTGAAAGGAGGGGTTATGCTACTCTGGGCTCTCTCTCTATATTTATATATAATTTTATATTTTGTATTATTTATTTACACACACACACACACACACACACACACATATATATATATATATATATATATATATATATATACAGTGAGGAAAATAAGTATTTGAACACCCTGCTATTTTGCAAGTTCTCCCACTTAGAAATCATGGAGGGGTCTGAAATTGTCATCGTAGGTGCATGTCCACTGTGAGAGACATAATCTAAAAAAAAAAATCCAGAAATCACAATGTATGATTTTTAAACTATTTATTTGTATGATACAGCTGCAAATAAGTATTTGAACACCTGAGAAAGTCAATGTTAATATTTGGTACAGTAGCCTTTGTTTAAGGTCAAACGTTTCCTGTAGTTTTTCACCAGGTTTGCACACACTGCAGGAGGGATTTTGGCCCACTCCTCCACACAGATCTTCTCTAGATCAGTCAGATTTCTGGCCTGTCGCTGAGAAACACGGAGTTTGAGCTCCCTCCAAAGATTATCTATTGCGTTTAGGTCTGGAGACTGGCTAGGCCACGCCAGAACCTTGATATGCTTCTTACAGAGCCACTCCTTGGTTATCCTGGCTGTGTGCTTTGGGTCATTGTCATGTTGGAAGACCCAGCCTTGACCCATCTTCAATGTTCTAACTGAGGGAAGGAGGTTGTTCCCCAAAATCTCGCAATACATGGCCCTGGTCATCCTCTCCTTAATACAGTGCAGTCGCCCTGTCCTATGTGCAGAAAAACACCCCCAAAGCATGATGCTACCACCCCCATGCTTCACAGTAGGGATGGTGTTCTTGGGATGGTACTCATCATTCTTCTTCCTCTAAACACGTTTAGTGAAATTATGACCCAAAAGTTCTATTTTGGTCGCATCTGACCACATGACTTTCTCCCATGACTCCTCTGGATCATCCAAATGGTCATTGGCAAACTTAAGACGTGCCTGGACATGTGCTGGTTTAAGCAGGGGAACCTTCTTTGCCATGCATAATTTCTAACCATGACGTCTTAGTGTATTACCAACAGTAACCTTGGAAACGGTGGTCCCAGCTCTTTTCAGGTCATTGACCAGCTCCTCCCGTGTAGTTCTGGGCTGATTTCTTACCTTCCTTAGGACCATTGAGACCCCACAAGGTGAGATCTTGCATGGAGCCCCAGTCCGAGGGAGATTGACAGTCATGTTTAGCTTCTTCCATTTTCTAATGATTGCTCCAACAGTGGACCTTTTTTCACCAAGCTACTTGGCAATTTCCCCGTAGCCCTTTCCAGCCTTGTGGAGGTGTACAATTTTGTCTCTAGTGTCTTTGGACAGCTCTTTGGTCTTGGCCATGTTAGTAGTTGGATTCTTACTGATTGTATGGGGTGGACAGGTGTCTTTATGCAGCTAACGACCTCAAACAGGTGCATCTAATTTAGGATAATAAATGTAGTGGAGGTGGACATTTTAAAGGCAGACTAACAGGTCTTTGAGGGTCAGAATTCTAGCTGATAGACAGGTGTTCAAATACTTATTTGCAGCTGTATCATACAAATAAATAGTTTAAAAATCATATATTGTGATTTCTGGATTTTTCTTTTTTAGATTATGTCCCTCACAGTGGACATGCACCTACGATGACAATTTCAGACCCCTCCATGATTTCTTAGTGGGAGAACTTCCAAAATAGCAGGGTGTTCAAATACTTATTTTCCTCACTGTATATATATATATATATATATATATATATATATATATATATATATATATATATATATATATATATATATATATATATATATTACTACACTACACTAGACTGTTTGATTTTTACTTTACTACACTGTTCTACTCTACTATTTTGCAATATTCAACTAACATTTGTTAATAAAAGAAGCACATTCATGCTGATTAGCAGAACCTCCATGATTAACCCTCAAGGGCTGAAGGGCCTTGACCCCTGAGTACCAGCCTCTCTCTCACATCGCACTAATCCACCGAGCCACTCAGGCAGGCCAGAAGAGAGAGCCTTTTTTCTTCTGTATATCATATCATTTGACAAACCAGTCGCAAAACAAACAAGCAAGTATAAGCGGGGCTCGATCCCGCAAACTCAACTTCACCATCGCACCCACACTTACCTGCCAAGCCAGACGAGAGAGAGAGAGAGAGAGAGAGAGAGAGAGAGAGACTTTTTTTTTTCTGTATATCAATCATATCATTCGACAAACCAGTCGCAAAACAAACAAGCGGGGTTCGATCCCACAAACTCAACTTCACCATCGCACCCACACTTACCTGCCGAGCCACTCGGGCAGGCCAGAAGAGAGCGCCTTTTTTTCTGTATATCATATCATTCGACAAACCAGTCGCAAAATAAAAAAATAAAAAAACAAGTATAAGCAGGGTTCGATCCCGCAAACTCAACTTTACCATTGCACCCGCACTTACCTGCAGAGCCATTTGGAAAGGACAAAGAAGAAAGGATTTTTTCCTGTGCATCATATCATTTGACAAACCAGTCGCAGAGCTAAAATGAACAAGCAGAAGCCTGGCTTGATCCCGCAACCTCGCCATTACCATCGCACCCGCACTATCCCTCCATCCACTCGAAAAGGGTGGAGGTGCAAACCTTTTTTCTGTGTATCATATCATTCAACAAACAAGTCGCAGCACTTAAACAAACTGGCAAGCAAGCAGAAGCCAGGCTCGATTCCACAAACTCACCATTACCATCGCACCTGCAATAACCCACTGAGCCACTCGGGAAAGACAGAAGAAAGAAACTTTTTTTTGTGTATCATATCATTTGACAAACCAGTTGCAGAGCTCAAAAACAAGCAACCAAGCATCAGCCATGCTCAATACCGCATCTCGCCGTCGCCATGGCACCCGCACTAACCCGCTAAGCCACTCGGGAAGGCCTAAGGGAAAGGCTTTTTCTGTGCATCATATAATTTGACAAACCAGTTGCAGCGCGCAAACAAAAAAGCAGAAGCCAGGCTGGATCCCGCAACCTCGCTGTTATCACACTCGCACTAACCCGCCAAACAACTTGGGAAGGCCTCAGGGTGAAGTCCTTTTTTCTGTGCATCATATCATTTGACAAACCAGTCGCATGAGCTCAAACAAACAAGCAATCCAGGGTCGCAACCTTGCTGCTAACCTTTTCACGCACACTAACAGGCCAGGCAACTCGGGACGGCCGAAAGCGAGAGCCTTTAATCTGTGCAACATATCATTCGACAAACCAGTCGCAGAGCTCAAACACGCAGCAGCCAGGCTCGATCCTGCAACCTTGTTACCGCTATAGCACCCGCACTAAAGAGTGGAGTGACGAGCTACTTGGCATTGTCACTCCACAAAAAAATTCTCAGCACTCCAACAAACAAGCCAGCCAGCCAGCCAAAGCCGGGCTCGATCCCGCAACCTCGCCACTGCTGTAGCACCCGCTGAGCCACTCGGGAAGGCCTGAGCAGAGGGCTTTTTTGTTTGTGCATCAGATCATTTGACAAACCAGTCACAAAGTTCAAAGAAATGCACAACGAACAAGACCGATGCCGGGTTTGATCGCACAACTGCACCACCACGATCGCATTCACACTGCCCCGACAAGCCCCTCGGGAAGATGGGGAGTGACCCCTTTTTTTTTTATAATATAATTCGACAAAACAGTCCCAGAATTCAAATGTCGTCACCGTGATCGCACATGCACTGACATGGCAAGCTACTGGGAACAGCTGGAGTGAGTTTTTTCTTTGTGTGCATCATATCGTTTGATAAAACAGTCCATGCGTTTAAACATGTAATAAACTCACTGAAGCCAGGACCGATCCCACAACATCGCCGCCACACTCGCACCCAAACTGACACGCCGAGCCACTTGGGAAGGCTGGAGCAAATCCTTTTTTTGGTTATTATTTCATTCGACGAAACAGTCCCTGAGTTCAAACACGTAACAAAAAACCTGAGACTGGGTTCGATTCCACAGCTGAGCCAGTTGTGACGGACAGAATAGAAGTCTTTTTTTGATGCATTATATAATTTGATATAACAGTCCTCCAGTTCAATATGTAACAAACTATACAAGATTGTGTTGGATTCTGCAACCTCAGTAACAAGAGGCAGCAGCTTTTACAAAAGCGTTATGAAGTCATATACATCAGTGGTCCCCAACCCCTGGGCCGCAGACCGGCACTGGTCTGTGGGTCAATTGGTACCGGGTCTCACAGAAAGTATACATTACTTACATTATTTCCGTTTTATTTAGTATCTGATTCTGAATGATGTTTTATTTGGAAAAATTACCAGATTCTCTCCGCCACATCTGTCTATGACTCACTCTTGATTCATGTCATGATGCCTCGGTCACATGTCTTAGCTCCATCTGCTACCTTCTTAAAGGGGCTGCTGCGGCCGCTAACACATAATACATTACCGCTAAATTCAAACCCCCAAGCTAGCAAAATGAACAAAAAACAACAAAATGGATTCATGTTTATTATTATATTTAGAAAATATAATTTTATTTTGTTGTATTTATCTGCCACACCCTAAAGGCCGGTCCGTGAAAATATTGTCTGACATTAAATCGGTCCGTGGCGCAAAAAAGGTTGGGGACCACTGATACACATTATCTTCAAAAACAAATTAAAAGCCTGACACAATCAGGACTAATGAGCCCCAGAGTCAAGAAATCACATAACACACAATAAAATTTTTATTAGACATGTATGTGCTGACTTCGGACAAATTTAGCAGCGTACCGATTATGTCCCAGACCCTGTTAGGCATAGAAACTCATTACGGAATTACAGTCCATGATGTGGGAACGGTTTTATTTATTTAAATTCTCAAACACTTTTCCTGTCAATCCAGCATATAATCACCATACCTCCATCCTGTACTCCTGACAAAATGATAAATTATTGCTGGATATTATGTGTGTGTATATGTAAATATATGTATAACAGAGTCGAGCTGGATCTTTTAGCTGCTGCTGTTTTTTTGTTGTTGTTTTTTGTTATTTTCCTGCACAGCTCAGTCTATTTATACTAATACAGGATGGGACAAAATGACTGACCACACTGATACCTTCAGAGTGCTACTGCATTCATTTTTTTTGCTGAAACTGAAGTTCCTCTTGACTTGGGTGATTCTTGAGCTGGCCACAATCGGAGACTTGCTTTTGAAATCCGGTGTATGTGGTATTTGATGGATTTTCAGAACAATCCCAGAGTATTATGAACTGTAACACATTTCTACATAGCCTAAAGAATCTTGTTGTGATTGTTGTGAATGTTGTGATTATATATAAAAGCTATCCATAAAAAAAAATCATAGTGGATGAATTAGGGATTCGTTTGTGTGGTAACTAAGAACCCATAATGTTCACAAGGTGTTTGAAGATACTGAAGGGACGATATATTGATATCTTAAAGCTTCTCCACAAAGCACTTTACAAATCTTTGGCCAAGCTTTGGTGAGTTAAGATCTGCTGTTAGTTGTTTCTACCAAAGTTTTCCAAACCACAACAGGCTAATATTTCAGGAAGCCCAAAGCTGCCAACATCAGTGAATGATTTGCAGTAGTAATTGCAGCCCTAGGTTGTTCTACCAAGTACTGACCCAGGTGTAATTACAACTGCAGTTGCAGCCCCAGGTTGTTCTACCAAGTACTGACCCAGGGTGTAAACTCTTGTGGCACAAACAAATGCTTAAACAATAAAAACTGTCCGATTCATAAAGGCCCCACCTATCAGCCTACATATATTCAAGTATCAGCTGCTGAAGACTTGCCTTGACTCCATTCCTCAGTAGGTCACAATGGGACCTACATGATATTTAGGCGGGTGGGTTTAACGTTAGTGCTGATTGAAAAATGCATCTCTTATGCAAAGACTGATACCCATGATACCCTAATTCAGGCTCAAAAGACAAAAAAGAGAATTATATCCTCTTCTGGAATGCATCATAGAAACAAAAATCAAACCAAGCTGAAAATAAATGACTGGCATTCAGAACTGGCTCACTGGCTCCCCAGAGCTTACTTAAAGCAACTTTTCTAAAAGAACAGGCTTTAAACAAGCTTCACAACCACAAAATTGCTGGTCCATTACAGAGAACACCATCTGTTACAGTCCACTGAAAACAGTCCCTGCTCACAGTTGATTTTTGATTTATGGAGACTGAAAAAAATTCAATTAAAAGAATATATTTGGTGGAAAAGCAAATGTTTGAAATAGAACAGATAATTATTATTTTTTTTTATAGAAATCACATTTAAGCTTTCTGTCAGATGGACATTTTATTCATTTACATTTAAAAATTATTCATTACATTAACAAACATTTAATTCTTATGAATTAAATGAAAAATTGTCTTTTTTTTTTAAACATTAGCTTAAAAGGACATTTTTGCAAATGCCGCAGCACAATTAAAATATTTAAGAACAATTGTATTCATAATTTTTTCAAATAATATTTGAAAAAAAGATTCAAAATATACCTGAAAGCATTTTTTATGTAAATATGGAAAACGAAAACCATTTATATTATAAAGAATTTGTGGAGCTCGTTTCGTTTTGTTCGACTAGATATTAGAGTGTGCCTGTGGAGATTTGTGGTCATTCAGACACAAAGTCAGGTACTGATGTAGGACTGTGAAGAACCCTGGAGTGCATTAAGCCTTCTGATTCACCCCAAAGGTGTTCAGTACTGTTGAGCTCTATAGCAGGCAACTCAAGATCAGCATATCTGGCTTTGGGCACAGGGGATGCTGTCATGCTGGAACAGGTTTGGGTCTGCTAGTTCAGGTCGATGGAGAATTTCATGCTAACACATCCAAAGACATCCTATACAATTGTGTGCCTTTCCTGAGGAAACACATTTGGCAAAAAAAAGTCTGGTCTCCCAATACTTTTGTCCATAAAGTGTATCTTCTCAAAGTTTTGGAAGAGCCAGGTTGTCTTGCAGCCAATGGCCGGCATGCAAATTGTGAAACGTGTGCACCTAACAAACTTTGATTTCAAGAAAAACAATCTTCAGTGCATGGTTTTACATAAAAAGCCCATATTAGCATGCAACACAAACTACACATTAGCATGGAACCAAAACAAATCAGGCTGTGGGTCTGGACCAGACAAATCAAACAGGACATGCAGCATATCAGTGCTGCTTATGCATGACTTATGAGCAATGAAATAGAAAAAGTGTTTCTGCTTGACTAAAAGGAATGTTCGACAGCATCTGAAGATCAGTGGAATTCCATCTGACAAGTGATGATAAAATGGTAATGTAGTTATAGGTACGTTAGAATGCATGGTACCTTAAGTATTATCGCAGTCGTAGACGCATCAGAGCAACAGCTGGTCCTTGAGCACTATGAATTTGCATGAACTTGTTCTGGAAACTAAAAAATGGGTGTCTGTGTTTGGATAGATTTGTTTGTTAATTACTGGGTAGCATGGATGCAAACTAAACACTTTCTCAACAAAAAAAAAAAAAATTTGTGGTAACATTTTAACCGTTTAAGGAGACGTTTCATTCCAGATTCCAGGTATATCCAGTGCTCTTGGAAGCTGAGTAGGAATGAACCACTGGGGAACTTGAGTAGATTGTTAAAAGCGGGTTGAACTGTATAATACTGTACGCTCACTTCAAATCTAAACCTGCAAACAATCAATCTTATCACCAATGATACCAGACAGTTGTTTTAACTGGTCAGAATGTGTTGATTAATTATCTATACCAGTAGCTCTGAGAGTGCAAAAGACAGGCTTCTATAAACATATAAGCTTTTGTGGCAAATAAAGTCAATAGAATGGAAGAGGAAGGTCATGAGGGAAAAAAAAATAATTATATATATCGAGATGGTTTGGACATGTGCAGAGGAGGAACATGGGGTATATCGGTAGAAGAATGCTGAGGATGGAACTGCCAGCAAGGAGGAAAAGAGGAAGCCCAAAGAGGAGGTTTATGGATGTGGGGAGGGAAGACATGCAGGTAGTTGGTATGAAAGAGGCAGATGTAGAGGACAGTGGGGTTTAGAGATGGATGATCCGCTGTGGCACCCCCTAATGGGAGAACCCGAAAGAAGAAGAAGAAATATATTTTATATATATATATATATATATATATATATATATATATATATATATATATATATATATATATATATATATATATATATATATATATACTGTATATATACAAAGTATATACAAACCCAGCTTCATAAAGATATACTTTACATAGGTTGGAATTGTGTGGAAGATCTTGAGTGGCCTGCGCTAGAGCTCTGTCCCCAATCCTATTGAAAATCTTTTGGATGAATTGGAATGGCACCCCAGGATTTCTTACCTTACCTTCTCAATCTAGTGTAACTCCTTCCCAGAAAAGTGGAGGTAAATATAACAGCAAAGGGGGACTAAATGTCTCGCCAACATTCTGATCTTGATTTAAAACCCAACATTATTTCCTTTCATTCTCAATGCTAGGCGTAAATAAATCACGGACGTTTGCATGACTAATAGTAACTCTCCAGCTGGGCTATGCTCCACTGCAGAATAATAACTTGTAAATCCTCACAGCAGTCCTGCAAAAAAAAAAAAAAAAAAAACTGTAAATCATTGTCTTAATCCCCACCGCTGGTGAAAAAAAGCCTAATTATACCTTTTACAGCTTTTCTACTGAATGCTAAGGGTTTTTGATGATTTAGCCATGTGCAGCTGATCCTTAAATTGAAGTCTTGGGGTTGCACACCATGGAGAAGATAACCTATTTTTTCTAAAGCCAGCTCATTTCAGGGTGATTTTTTTGTTCTTTATTAGGGTACGAGGCAGCCTGAATTCTCTTTGTCCTTCTGATTCAAAATGGGGAAAATGGCAAAATCATATTCACTGGCGATATTGAAAAATATTCACAAAAATAAGACATTAAATGTTAAAAGTATTCAGACATAGGAGTCATATGTGGATCGTCCCCAAATTGTTACCACAAAATTGGAAGCATACAATTGTATATCAATGAATGCTATAGCACAAAATATTCCAGGAAACTCAAACCTGCTCCAGAAACACTATTGAACACCTTTGGGATGAATTTAGAAACGTTGACTGACTACTTATAGCTAAATGAGCACAAATCTCCACAAAATCTGGTGAAACATCTTCCAGAAGAGTTGAATGTATTATAACAGCAAATAGAGACTAAATATGGAATGGGATGTTCTAAAAAAACACATATCTCATGGTCAGATGCCCTCTAACTTTGTCCAGTATATAGAAAATTCATATATGCAAAAATATTTATATTCTCAGGGTTAAATTCGGGGCCCTTATGTTCTTATATCGGGAACATTTTCACATTAAATTCCATTACAGTAAAGTAACAATAAAGTCATTTCGATTGTCTTATTAATATATTCATTATTATTAATTATGAGTACCTATGGATAGACATGTCCTGACTGAACCATCACTTCTGCCCAAAATTCCCATCCCAGTCCCATTTCCCATGTCAATTAGAAATCCAATCTGAGTTTTTACTGTTTATTTTTGAACCTCTCAGTGGGATTCACCACAAATCAATTTGCTCTTTTTTTTCACATTTTTCCTGAGGCAATCTGCTCAATTTTTCCTGACTTCCCTACTACACGACTGACCTTTATGTGCCTAAACCCAAAAATAGTACACATTTGACAAGACCTGCTCTGCTTGCTAAGCAGATGGCACCGATTTTATATTTTAATAGTAATAATACACTGCTCTATCTTTCTATTAAGTGCTCGAGAATGTCTAAAATCCTCCTATGTCAAAAAGAAAAAAAAAATACAGCTCAAGTTTCTCCACCTCTTTTCTTTTTTTTTTTTAATGACATCTTTTCTAAGAGCCCTGTGAGAAGTTACCCAAACCACACCGTCATATTCTCCAGTGGCCAGGCAGGAAAACTGGAAATGGCTGTCCATTTATATTCCATTATTTAAATGTCCCTGAGAGTGGGGGAATTAATGACTCCGGTCTGTGAATGAGCTGCCACACCTCTGCCACCATTAATCAGAAAACTCTACCTCTGTTGGCTTTAACAGTGACAGGTAAAGAGGCAGTGGAAGAGGGGTAAAATGAGTGCAAAGGGTTAGGTTTGGGAACAGATTGAATAAATGTATTGAAACTTTAATATTAATGGTCCTAACAGGACTTTTAAAAATAAAACCATAAATCTCATAGCGTGGAAAAGGATCTCTCAGTGAGTGTGTAGAATCAATATGAGACACATTATGACATCATGTGGCTAGACGACTGGGTCAAAGCATCTCCAAAACTGCAGCTCTTGTGGGGTGTTCCCAGTTTACAGTGGTCAGGATCTATCAAAAATGGTCAAAGGAAGGAACAGTAGTGAACCAGTGACAGTGTCATGGGTGGCCAAGGCTTACTAACGCATGTGGGGAGCGAAGGGGGGCCCTTGTGGTCTGTTCCACAAGGCTACTGTAGCTCAAGTTGCTGTAGAAGTTAATGCTTGAAGGGTCAGGAATGTTTTGGCAGCAAAAGAGGGACCAACAAAATGTTAGTTATGCTATGTAAAGTTATGCCTGATCAGTGTCTTATGCTTTGGGTTGATTATCTAGAAGGTGATGTTCAAAAACTGAATTAGACTAAAGAGAGTTTAGATGAGATAAAAGTAGGGGGTCATAATTAAGAGACAAGATCAATATTAACTGAATGAAGAATGTCCTGGAATGCTAGTTACATGTCCTGGCTTGAGAGCTTTGACACAAACATTGATTTGATGGGACCTACAGTAACCTGGACTATGATATAAAAGAGGGATGAAAATTAGACAACAAGATTGGGGTCACAATTGCCTCTTCATTTAGCGATGAGGTTGAACTTTAGTAGAATCTGCTACCTGGGTACAAGGACCTTGATGGATGGTAGGTCCTGTTGAGTCAAGCTAAACTATTGAAGGGAGCATGTTGAAGAGTTAATCAGCTAAGTCTCTTTGGGCAGTTGAGGCTTGATTTTGTAGTTATCTGACATAGGGATCTGTGTTACAAATCTAATGGGAATGCAGCAAATGAAATTATGTTGGGTAACGTGGAAATCAAATCTTGCTGTTGCATTCTGGATCAGCTGCAAAGCTTGGGTAGTATAGGTAGGGGTCTTATACAGGGGAAAATCGGGAAAAAGTGGCCGTTGTCCAGTCACCTCTTTATATAAACCAATACAAATATCAGAACAACAATCTCTGCATTCATAAAAAAATCTTTAAGGGATATGTGAATAAGTACAGTATCCTTATTGTCCCAGACAAATGTAATGCATAAGTTGAATATGTAGAGGTTTATTTTAGAGGACCTCCCCTTTCCTTGCTTCACAAGGCATAAGAATTGCCAATCCTCTCCCCTTGTCTCTTCTGCCACTAGACCAGTTAAGATATCAGAATCTTACTTAAACAAGTGGACAGATTTAAGTTCCCCTTGAGGGCGTTATGAATTTTTCGGAATACCATAAAAGGTGCAAAAAAGGCCCCAGCACTATTCCAATCGTTCCTTAATGACAGTCGGAATCACTCTGCCACCCTGGATGATCATGTTCAAGATGTGTATAAGATTCGAAGATTGTGATTACTCATCATACGAGCCAGAAAGACAGACTTTTTTCAAGCTCACAGGGGGCAGAAATGTAATATAGGATTCAGCAGTACTTGACAGATAGAACCCCAGAGGGTGTACTGTATGATTTACACATTTATCAGGTTTATTATGGAGGTTATTAAAGTGTTATCGAATGCTATCCTATGCTCCTACTCAAAATAGGTCCACTATAGGGACTGTCCAAACCCTTACATAGTTTTAAATATCATATTTGTCTGGTTCAGTTGTAATTGTGACAGTAGCAATAGCAGACACTACAGAGGGGGCATATAGGCATTTATTGTTAATTTTGTGTCCTGTGGGTACACTGAAGGTCAGCTAGGAATAGAACCCATAACTGGATCCAAGTACAAGGTATGATACTGTACATGTTCCTACATGGAACTTCTAGGGGAAATGAAGGGTAGCCAATGCAACTAGTATATTTTATGTGGGTTGAGGAAAGAACCAGAGAATGTGGAAACCCACTTTTACAGTAATTCCAATTCCATTTAAGAGAAATTCCACGAAGTGGTTGATTGATAGTAGATTAGATCTGGTAAAAGTGGCAACAACAAAAATCCTTTTTCCCACAGCAACATTTGTGACAATCCTACCCAGTTTGGATCCTACTGTTTTGCAAAATCATAGATCACCTTGAGAAAATGCGTGTGTACCATAAGCAAATGTGGCTTTCAGGCCCCTCTGTCCTTTAAACTTCAGTGACTCTGCTTTACTGACTTGTAAATTTGATTGGGGTTGTTTATTGCGTCACGTTTTTGACCCCTATTTTGGAGAAAGCAAATGATGTACTCAAACAACAAAGACAAAACAAGGACAAACAGTCGCTTGTGAGGGCTGCAAGCGTCTTTTTATTCGATATTTACAGTCGATCGCATGGTCCTTTAGCACAAGGAGGGAGTGTGTTCAGGCAGATATGAAGCTTGCTCTTGATACTGGAGTGACACCGCTCACACAGCTTCAGTGTGACAATGAGCAAAACCGAATTACTTAGATGTTTTTGTTTGTGCTAAAAATTGGCATTGTTTATATCAAATCTTATTATAAATGTTTTTTTTCTAACATTAAAGAGATGAAGTATCTTAAAGGAATAGTTCAGTAAACGTACACTTTGTTTTACAACTTCGTAATTAATCGGCCAGAACTTGTTTAACATCAGCTCAAAGTTTTTTATCCGACATATCTAATTTATCCTGTAAAGGTCTTCCCCCAAACACCTCCAGGAATTTGGACTAGGGATCTCCACACTGTTGGACAGTACAGGGTTGGGAGTTGTTCAAACTGTAATTTTGAGGGCTTCCCTGACTCATTAGCTAATAACATACATGGGATTTGGAGCATTTACACAACCCATAGAGATAAAATGGTATTTTTAGATACGAGGAATTATTTTTTTTGCTGCTTTCTCTTTTTCCGCCTTTTTTACAAAACTTTCCAGGGATGTTTGGTTAATAATCATGTTTATAATTTGCTGAATATGCACAAAGAATGGAAATTATGTTTTCTGAAATGGATATATTATGAATAATCTATAGATATTTGCTCCAGAATGTTCTTGCGACTCATCCATGGCTCTGTACCGAGTCGTAACCTGGTTGTTATGGCGGACGGCTGCTGTAGACTTGCTAAAAAAAAATGTGTATTTTTTATTTTTCTGAACTTTTCCTTTAAAATCTCAAATCACTCAATATTATATAATGCATCGATTGTTTATAGTAAAATAAACATTATTTAAAAAAAAAAAAGAACAAATATCCAGACACATAACCAACGTAAACTGACTTTTTGAACGTACACAGTAAGTCATAAATGCCAAGAAAAATAAATACTATTTTTTATTCCCCTCTAATAATAAATAATCTAATTCATTCATTATAAAATGACAGTTGCAATTCTCCCTAATTATTGATACCTATAAGAATTTAATTGTCACACTTGAAAATTTAGCATATCTGTACATAATTAAAAGAAAAAAAAAAAGGAAAACAAATTTACAATCACAATATATATATATTTTTATAAATCTCAAAAGATTCCTCGTTGGCCCAAGTAGAGTTGGTTAACATTGTTTTGATGTCTGGATTTCGCTTTAGCATGCAAGTAAACTACACTAAAACTGGTTAACCTTGCAGCTCCAGGGCAAAAAAAAACAACAAAACAAAAAACAACAAAACAAAAAAAAGCAAACATCTGACACCGAATGTTTTGGTCGATCAACTATATTTCAGGGGAAAATCTGGAACTTTGTGTTTACAAGGGAGTCAGTTTTTGAAACCATTAATTAAAGCCAAAGATCTCGTGAAATCTTTGGATTTAGAACCCTGATGATATGGCCATATCTCCTATCAGATTACCCACAATGCCCTTGTTGTAGAATGTTAAGATCCACATACATTTTGTCTTTAAAGTACTACTTGTCATTTTTTTTTTTCTCTTTCAGTGTTGCTATTAAACCAGAATCCATTAAGTCGGTAATACATTTGGCAGATTTTCCTTACATATTGCTTATCTGGGTTGAAAAACTAAATAGAAAAAAAAAAACCCTCATGCAGGCAAGACCTGGCTGAGCGAACGCAAAGTAGGACGAAATTCGTTTCCCATAAATAATTTCAAGTACATGATTTGAACAGTGGAGTCGATGCATTTTTCAATTCAAAATAAATTGACAAAAAAATAAAAGATGAAATCCAAATCTAAAAAAAATAAAATCAGTTTGGTCTTAAGTGGGATGGACAGATGAGGACAAGAAGGTAAATAAAATCCAGAAAGAGAGACGGATGGAGGGAAGAGGCAGAGATTTCAGGACGAGCCGATCAAAGCCCGTGTGACATCAATCAATCTGACAGTTAGCTTCCGGCAGCAGGCTTTACTGGACACATAACTGATTCTTTAAGCTGTGAGAGAGGAAACCAGAAACACAGAGACACAGACACAACATCAGTGCAAATGTTTTTCATTACGTTATAAATATAAACAACGTTAACTCAGAGCAGCGATGTCAATATTATCGAATTGCGTCTACCTTTCGTCTGCTGCTCATCATATAGCACTTGATCCTAATCTTTTGCATTTTATCAATCGGCATCGTGGTCCTACAGTAACTTGTGCTTAATTGAGGTCATGAAATCAACATTTGCATAGTATATAATCCTGGTTATTGCCGTTAACGACATCCTCTTATCGAACCTGTTATCACATACGAGAAGATGAACAACAGATTCTCTTAGTCTTCGCATTAGGGGGTTTATTGAGTGTCATGTTTGTGTACTCAAGTGTGGTGTTACAAAGAAAGCAGAGGATTGGAAAAGTCAAGGACAGCTTTAGGTCCATTTGATAGGTACACTAGGACTATCATAATATGTAATAGCAAAACATCTGTTTTTCCCAGGGCTAATACCTTTTTTATTTCATAGTCTATTAGTTGCTTGATCAAGACAAATATGTCAAGGGATCGGTGGAATATCAGTGGTACAAACAAGAAATCAAAAGGAGAACTGTCCAGGTCAAAGATCCTTGGTGGTGTTGGTGTGATCAGCAATAAATCCTGCAAGCAAGCATCAATGGGAAAATAGGTCAACACTTATTTTAACCCCCTGAGGCATCTGTTGTGAATTATTGGATTTCCAAAAGCAGGACCATGTTATGATGGTTATATATTGCAGTCCTCGAACCAGAGGCACCATTTGGATTTAGGTCATGGATGTCAAGCTCACTCAAACGATTATCAAAAAGCAACAGGGCTTACATTTTTCATATTAAGATTCTCTAGACTGCATTTTACATCCTGAAAAAGTGTAAGGATAAGATCACCATCATCATTTTTTTTTTAAGAAGTACACATGTGGTGAAAGGTTGTTGTTTACTAGGTACAGAATCTTTTTTTAGCACGATTTTTAACACGATTGTTTAACAAGACTCTGGAAGGTGAGAGGATGCCTGAGGAATGAAGAATGAGTGTGCTGGTACCGATTTTTAAGAATAAGAGGGATGTGCAGACCTGCAGTAACTACAGGGGAATAAAGGTGATCACACCATGAAGTAATGGAAAAGAGTCATGGAAGCCAGGCTGAGAGAAAAGGAGACCATTTGTGAGCAACAGTATAGCTTCATTCTGAGAAAGAGCACTACAGACACAATATGTTTGCTTTGAGGATGTTGATGGAAAAGTATAGGGAAGGTCAGAAGAAGCTCAATTGTGTGTTTGTGGATTTAGAGAAAGCTTAAGACTGGGTGGAGAGAGAGGAGTTGTGGTATTGTATAAAGACATCTGGTGTGGTAGAGAAGTACGTGAGGGTGGTGCAGGATATGTATAAGGACAATGTGACAGCAGTGACGTGTGCAGTAGGTACGACAGACTGGTTCAAGGTAGAGGTGTAACTGCACCAAGGATCGGCTCTGAGCCCTTTCCTGTTTGCAGTGGTGATGGACAGGTTGATGGACGAGGTCAGACAGGAGGTTCCATGGACTATGATGTTTGCGGATGATATTGTAAATTGTGGTTAAAGTAGGGAGCAGGTTGAGAAGAGCCTGCAGAGGTGGAGGTACATGCTGGAGAAAAGGTGAATGAAAGTCAGTAGGAGTGAGATAGAGTACATGTCTGTGCATGAGAGGGAGGGCAGTGGAGTGGTGGGGTTGCAGGGAGAAGAGGTGGTAAAGGTGAATGAGTTTAGGTACCTGGAGTAATGGAGAGTTTGTTAGAGAAGTGAAGAAAAGAGTGAAGGCAGGGTGGAGTGGGTGGAGAGGAGTGATAGCAGTAGTGATAGAAGGGTATCTGCAAGCAGGACAGCACATGTAGGACGTAGACAAGGTGATGGAGAATCGATTGAGATGGTTTGGACATGTGCAGAGAAAGACCAAAGAGGAGGTTAATGGATGTGGTGAGAAAAGACGTATGTGGTTAATTTGAAAGAGGCAGAAGTAGAATACAGAGTAGTATAGAGACGGATGATCTGCTATGGCAACACCTAAAGGGAGCAGAAGAAGAAGAAGACAGGTGTAAAAGAATAAAGACAAACACTGTTTTGTCAAATGTGTTAAAAGTATGTTTAAATGAGCAAATTGTGAATAAGAACCCTAGGATGGCAAATGACGGGAAACAATTAGACAGTATCCAGATGAGATCTTTCACCCAATCCAGGGTGACCGTTGATTCAAGTTGTTTCATTATCAATAACATGCAAAACTCCATAAAAAAAGGTGCTTTATACATGTCACATGTACTTTACAGCACAGTGAAATTCTTTTGCATATCCCAGGGACATTAGGAGCCACGATATGGCCCAAGGGTGGCAGCTTGGTAATACCGGAGCTTCAAACCCTAGACCAGGGACAATGGTGGCTCAAAAGTTAAGGTGCTGTGTTGCAAATCAAAATGCGAAGGATACAAAACACAGCACTGCCAAAACTGTTACTCTGATACAGTAGGCTCTGGGTTACTGATCTGAAGGTCGGAGCTTCAAACCTTGGTACTACCAGTAACCCAGAGCCTACTGTATTATTGTTAAGTGCAGGGTCACCCAGGATACGATGGCTCTGGTTAAGTTAGGGTTAAAACCCTCGCTCAGAGTAACAGTTTTGGCAGTGCTGTGTTTTGTATCCTTCGCATTTTGATTTGCAACACAGCACCTTAACTTTTGAGCCACTATTGTCCCTGGTCTGTAATCTGGGGTAAAGGTCAACCCAGGGACCCTGGATCTGTTAGGCACAGTTTTTAAGTGGTACCATCCAGAGTTTCAATGTGGGGCCATCCTTAGCACCAGGAAGTGGTTTGCCAGTGATAAGAACTCCAACCACAAGTGGGGCATGAAAACAGATCAAGCAAATTGAGAAAGCGGATGGGGTCAAGATCAATGAATGCAAATCTGTGGATGTTGCAGCTCCTATTGCTATGTATTTTTTTTTTTTTTATGTGAAAACTGTTTTGGGCAGAATTTTGGGCAATTTTATGTGAGGCTAAAAAATAAGTACAAATAATTTTTTAATGTCAATATCTCTGCATTAACAGAAAGCCAAAGAAGGGCAGCCTGTTTTTCAAGATGGGATACAAAGCACTGTACAACATATGACATTTAAAAGGTCTGTTTCAGGTGGGTAAAAGACAGGGGGTAGAATTGTTTATGCATTTGGCAAATGAAGACCCCTGATGCTTCTTCACAGGACAGTCTGCATCCAATTCGATTGTTCATCCCGGTTAAAATGCCACGCTTAAAGGGCAGCATTTGGTTAGTAAAAATGCCTATGTTTCTGAAACACAAAGGGCCATTCAGCTTTCCTTTCCTTTTTCAAAACTTTACCTCAAACCCCCAGAACCTTTATTCCCATGTGTTTGGACAACCTTTAAAACAGGATATGTCCTATGCAGTCCCAGATTTTTTTTTCTCTTTAAATTGGCCCCCACTTCTGTAGTAATTCTGTCTCCAGACTGGTCTGAAAAACCGTGGTAGATTATTCCTCTCATTCCCAGCATGGACCATTTACATATTAATACCCTGTGCGAAAAGTCAGATGCTCAGTGAAAAGGTACCGTGGGCCTTGGCTCGAAGCTCGTTATTATGTATGAGCATTTTTGACTGTGCCACATGACTTCTGTCTTCTTATTTGAAGATAGAGGAATTTGCAAAGCATTATCTATCGCTGACGCTTCCCAATTCCCACCGGAAAGCTTTTGGATAAGCTGCTTTTGGAAGTGCTGTGTTAGCTTACACACAGGCTTAAATGTATCGTATCAATGAGTCAGTGGGGTTAACTTCGCTGTGTGCCCTAGGTAGGTTAGCTGGAAAATAGATATAGATTTTCTATTGGAAACTTGTTATCTGTATTCTAAGTCTACAGTACTTTCACAGTAGACCATCTCACAAAGCACCCCTGAACAAATTTTGTTCTGATATGCTGCAAATATAACATTTTTCCAAATCTTTGCTAACCAGCTAGTCTATTTCAGTTTAGCCACTTGATTTATAGTGATATGATAAAGAGGTTGTTCGTCTCTGCTGTAGTTTTGTAGGCAAAAAAATTCTACTTGTGGGAATTGTATTCAGCTACAAGTTATATTTACTTGTATAGCGACAATGTACAATTTTCTGTTCAGTTCGATGAAGCAACATTATAAGGATTGATTACAAGGCTTACCATCACTTGATGTTTTAATGAAACTTTCTAGGTAAAACTGGATTGGGTTTTTAGCATCGACATGTATAGCATTTGGCAGATGCCCTTCTCCAGAGTCACTTACACTTATCTCATTTCTACAACTGAGAACTCAGGCTCTTTGGTTTCAAAATGTCTCAACCACTAAGCTACCCACCCTCTTTAGCGACAACGGGATAATCAACTAGTACACAAAGTTATCACAGGTTATGATGTGTTTATGCTACAAATAAAATCCGAAATCCTATAGAACTATGCGCTCTGGCTCAGCAAGTAATCAAATGTTTTTCAACGTTAAGCTCAGGACTCACAGGAGGTACAACATTCACCGAACCCTTGAAGAATTGTTCATTATTTTCTGGACGATCCAGCTACCATATGGTTTTCCTTTGGTCTTCCCTAGCTCTCACTACAAAGCGAATATCTAATCACTCGAGGGAAAACAGGTCTACTTTGTACGCGAATTAAAGGGAAAGATGGGGCAGATGGTGTCTATTAGCAGGTGAAACTCGGTATTCTGTTCGCTTACTGCGTTATGGAGGATGAAAAGACTTCTCGGATACTTCGGCACTCTCTACGGCTTTAGACCTCTTCTTCGCGGCTTGTCAGCTCAGACATGAGAAAGCTTTTTCCTTCCTGTTTGTACAGTGATGGTTCGTGTTTTTATTGGCACAGTCAGGGGGATCCTTCCCAGCTGTTTGGTGGTTCTCGGTTCACTAGGCATGTAAGCGGGTTTTCGCAGTGGTGCCAGGCTTGGCTGAACAGAATCTCATGAGGTTTATAAAAATTGATTACTTTATGTTCTCTTTCTTTCCTTCTGGTTTCTTTAGTTTTTTAACAATTATCATTTTCATTTGTATTAAAATATGTATTTGTATCATTTGAATGTATTGTTTCAGTATTATTATTATTAGTAATAGTAGTAGTTGTAGTAGTAATAGCAGTATTATAGCCTTGCTATATCTGCTAGCATTGCAGATGTGGTGAACTCACCATTGACTACCTCTTCTTCACAACTCAGCTTCCCTTTCTCGCCAAGACTTCAAAATCGGGGCGCCAAGTTCTAACCTGGGAAATGACGGAGCGGTGTTCCAGCAATAAACCAGCCGTCCCGAGGCGCGCCCGAGTCACGCTCGAATCGCACTTGTGAGCTTTAGAGAGATCGCTGAGTTTCGAGCTCCATCCGTCAAAGTCAAACATCAAAAGCTTGTATTTCCACCAAAGCTGCAGGGTTAAGCGGGCGGAATAAAGGTGGATTTGTGAGTATGAGTCACAATCTGCGGCATTCTGACACTTCAAGGAAGCTAAGAAGTGATATAAAGCCTCAAAAATGATGCTGCCGGTTTAGCATTACACTCACTTTAAAGGATTTTTAGCGGGAAGTGACGGGGTGCTCAGATTAATATTTTGAAATTCTGCATGTATGAAATGTCGACATAAAACTCTTTTTTAGCTAGAACTAGCCTAAAAACCTTAGTTCAGTTGCTGAATAATCTGCTATAAGATGTAGCATCATATAGAAATATTTACACTGGGCAACTTGGTGGGGCAACTCATGACCTCCATATAAGAATTCAAACATATTCACTGAGCTACAACTTCTAAAAACCTCTAAATCTGAAGACGTGCCTCATGTAATGCCAATAGTCGGCTAGCATAATGGTTAAGAAACTAGCTTACCTGCCACTTTGGGGCCATTAAGCAATGCACTTAACCCTCCATGCTCCAGAGGTGCTGTAACATGTAACGGTCTAACCCCAAGCTTACCACATGGCTGGTATTTATACGAAAAAATTATATTCCATTAAATAATAATAAAAAAATCCAAATTAGATACGAGTGATTTTTTCTTTCTTTGCTTGGATGATAGTAAAAAAATGGAATAAAATTTTTTTACTATTCAAACATATTTGCTTTATTTCTCATGCCTCACCCACACAATGATTGCATGATTGCAACCTGGGCTTTTCTTGAACTTTGGAAGCTCTGTGACCAAGAAAATCACTTAATATTTATTTATTTATTTGGAAGCCGTCACCTTGTGACCCCTTTCCACAAGACTACTATATTTGTAAAATATGTTATGGCCTTTTCGGATGTGGGGTCTGTGTGTGGGGGGGAGTGGAGAGGAGCTGGTGTGAAAGTAACAATCGATACTTCTTGTTTTGTCTCGTCTTCCCGTGGAGACATGTTTATTTTTCGCCCTGATAAACTGCAGGTCTCTGCTGAACACTGGAAAGCCAAGAATAGTCTGGGTTGGGAGACGAGCATGTTGCTATGGGTAAAGTCCAAGACGGGGGTGATGGTGGTGGTATACCTGATATATGATTTAAATAGTAACTCAAATCAACACTATTAGGTTGATATATTTGACAAATAACTAGGTTTGGTTACTATTAGCTCTACCTGGATGAAAAAAAGCAGGAGATGGAACTAAGTGGGAGACTGAAATTTTCTTGGATCCGTGAAGCACCTGAAGCTGCTTCATCCTCACTTGTTCAGCAGAACCTGAGCCCCCGCAATTTTATGTGATTGGATGCGAGTGTCACGTGACTTAATTTGTCAATTGGCATCATCTCCGCTTGAATGTATTTGTTTTGAAGTCACCTGGCACAAGGTTACGGAGGTCCACTCACCCAGTGTTCCCTCAGAGACCGATATAAATAGAGGTCAGTAGAGGTGAAGGTTGGAGATGAAAGGCTTTGAGAGATTCAGGATTTTTAAAAGGACTGTAAGACTGCATTGATAAGACAGTGTAAGTGAGAAGCCTGTTGAGATCCTTTAGGTAGGTGTGAACCGTTAAAGTCAGAAGGTATGAAAATGAATTCGGACTTTATTTATTATCAATAGTTTGCTTCAATTGCTTAGGGCTACCATCGGCGTCGACAACCTCAATGATGGAACAACAATGAACAGCGATCTAGATGTCAACCAGATGAGACTGGGTTCACCATTTGAAATGGGTTCCTTCTCAAGGTTCATGTTTTTTGAGGGAGTTTTCTCTTGCCAATGTCACCTCTGGTTTACTCATTAATATAAACTTAGGGTATTTTTTTCAGTGAAGCTGCTTTGGGACACCATTCATTGAACTTTCATGAATGTCTACTCTGAAGGTGCTCTTGAAAAAAAACAACAGAGGACGGAAAGATCAATAAAAAAAAGATGAACACGAGTGAAGATCATTGATGTTTCATCATTAATAGATTCCATAAGGCGGGAATTGTCAGCTTGTCCAATCAGTGCACCAATCAGCAATTTTCACCCCGACGTCGTTTCTCCATCCGATAATAACGGACGGAATTTGATTTCGCTCCCTTCTTTCGGGTGACGCTGATTTATGCATGGAAGAAAGTTTTCCTATATGAGGCAGTATTACAGGGCTGCTGAGGCGTGAGAGAATTTAATCTGCGCCACCTGTGAGGCAAAATCTATTAGGGACAGTGGGACGGATATATGAACTGACGTTTTACAAACATACACACACACACAAAATGCGTGTACTGTATGTTGTGTCCTCACTTGTTTTGGTGTTTGGAGCCCTGCAGGTGTGCGTGATATTGTGCCACCGAGTTGAGCGTCACGCTGCACACGTCGCAAGTGTAGCTGCGCTTCAGACCTGCAACGACAAACCAGAAACACACACACACACATAAAAATTCAGCAAAGACTGTGCAGCACGACACAACGCAAACTCCGATCTGAAGGGGAACGAGGGAAACAAGCTCCAGAGAGAAGAAACGAAATTAAAAACGTATGATGTATTTGGAGGATCTTTATTAATGCGACATAGGAGGTCATTACGAGACACGGAATTAAGTCACGAAATATTAGATCCAGAGCCATTTTCATAATGCGCTATTTCATAAGTGTGATTAAATAAAGGGGGGGGGGGGGGATTCAGATCTATCACAGCACAGCACAGCACACACACAAAACATACCACAGATGCCTGTTATTATGGACTGAGCCACATTCTCAGACTTGTGCACTGCCTAACCTTCAATTTATTTATATATTTTTTAAAGCACAATTTTTTATAAATACATCCCAAATATATGGTCCCAACACCCACACACATTCAGCCTTGTGAACAAAAATAGCCTCCTTTTTTTTCCCCCTTAGACTCAACTCAGAACATAGCTTTATCTTCGGTGTATCCTTATTATTATTACATTTCTCTTTCTTTTTTTTTTCTTTTTAATTGTAACCCTTTGTTGGAAGTGCTTGTAGGTCCCCTGGTGGTCTAGTGGTTAGGATGTGGCGCTCTCATCACTGCGGCCCGGGTTCGATCCCCGGTCAGGGAACCGACCCCAGCCACTCTTAGTGCCGGTCCCAAGCCCGGATAAATGGGGAGGGTTGCGTTAGGAAGTGCATCCAGCATAAAAACATGTGCCAAATCAAACATGCGGATGATCCGCTGTGGCGACCCCTGATGGGAGAAGCCGAAAGAAAGTTTGTTGTAAGTGCTTGTTGTAGGGGGCAGCAAGCAAAAGGGGGTCACATGACCTTTACATCCGGAAACGTCGGTTCTTTGGACAGTTCGGATCGTTTTTCCGTATACCCCTATTGCCTGATATTCTGCTTACATGCGCTTAAATATGATCCGGAAAAGAAAAAAAAAACTATGAATGAAAATGAAGAAGACACATCTGTTCAATAACAAGCAGATGGCGTAAAAATAATAATCATGGCACGCTGATCTGTTATTGCCGGAATCTAGCAGATGGGAAGGACACAGTATAATTAGTTCTTACCTTATTGAGCGTAAATATTGGAGGAGTTAAGCACCGAGAAGTCCTAGGATGTGACTGTGAAAACTTCTCTAGATTAGCGGAGTTAGGCCCACGGACCTCAAGATCAAGAGGTACTAAATGTACCATGAACCACATGTAGTGTATAATTAATAATTAATAAATCTCTGAAAGCTCATTTTGGGGGGCCAAGCATTCCGTCTCTGTAAACTGTGGGCGAAGCAAAGACAAGAAAAGCGTAGGTTTTGCTCAGAATGTCTATGTTCTGACCATGGACAGTGGTGGAATTGCTGGAGGTAAGTTCCAGATAGTCAAATGGGCAGCAGGGTGTACAGCTGATGTGAGCCATATCTGGTGAACATTGGACACGATGCTGATGACAGGTGCTGCCATGCTGTTACATTCATTCGTTCATTGCCTCATTACAGGCAAAATTATTGGAGTATTCAAATTTCTTTCGCTAACTTTTGTCCAAGTCGGTCTGAACGTAGAGTATGGCAAATTTGGTGAAAATGTGATCAAATTTGGGGTTGAAATTGCAATAAAAGTCTTTAGATGTTTAGAACGCTACGGAGTGTTCCCGGTACATTCAGCAACTTTTGAAGAGTAGATGGCGCTTGCAAGAAATTTGCTGCATAGCCCCAGGTCCTGAAAATGCCTACCAAATTTCATGCATACAGTATGTGCCAAGTTGTTGCTGAGATATTGCTGAGATAAAGTCTCACTTCCTATTTGGTGGCTTTCCTTTTGAGCAAACAGTTTGGAGTATTAACATTGACTTTGACATGAACAAGACAGTCAATGCTAAATTTGGTGTCGATTTGTATACAAAATCCAAGATGGTCAACAGGAAGTGACTTTGTTGGCGTGTTCATTTCTGCATATTTCAATAAGTTATACATAAAAATAAAGAACTATAAATAGCACTTCTTCAGCTGATATAAGTAACAAACAGTTTTTGACTACAAGTCGGCACAGTCACCCGATGGTGGCACTAAAGCGTTAGCAGTATTCGTCCCAAATATTTTTCAAAATGTTTCACCCATTCTAGAAGGTTCTGTGAGCTGACTTTCAATACCCTAGCCAGAAAAAGAAAAGGAAGAATAATAATAGTTGGAATAACAACAGGGTGCACCTTCAGAGCTCAGTCCCTAATAAAACCTTGAAGTCATATTACTCTGGCGGTCATCAAACGTACACAATATCATTAATTCAATAAAATAAAATAAAAAAAAATAAAAAGTTGAACGGAATTAAAAGGTTGGCTAGAAAAGGTCAAATCAAGAACTTTCCTAAGCCTGGATGACATTTTAAAAGAAAACAGTATTTTTTCTTGCAGTTAAAGGATAGAAAAATCAATGTGTAATGTCTCTTGGAGAAACAGCGCCAAAAAAATAAAAATAAAAAATACGATAAACAAACGGTGTCCAATTACAGAGGAAAAAACTCCTTGTGACTGACTCTGACTGACAGTCACAGAGATTGGACAAAATAAATATAGGAGTGGGGAAAAAAGGGACAGTGTTGCTACGGCAATCATGACGCTCTTTGACAGAAAATCTGAGCAAACTGGTTAGTAACAAGTCGAGAAAACAAAACATTGGCAGCTTGAAAGCTGTGAATTTTCACTTGAACAAGTACAGCGTAAAGTTTTCCATATTACCGACATGGTCAGGAATCAACGGATCAAAGGAATCATCTTTAGTCCCCTGTTTTCAATATGCCAGGTATTAAGAATTAGTTTTATATTTCTGATGTGTCAGCTTTCAAGGAATTTCTGCTCTATTATTTCTGATGTATCAGGTATCAGGGAATTTCTCCTTCTACATTTCTAGTGTGTCAGGTATCAAATAATTTTTCTTCCCACATATTTAACATGTCAGACATCAAGGAATTTTTGCTCCAATATTTCTGATTTGTCAGCTATCAAGGAATTTCTGCTTCTACACTTCTAGAGTGTCAGATATCAAGGCATTTCCGCGCCCACATTTCTGAAGTCTCAGGTATCAAAGAAGTTCTTTTCCCATATTTCTAGCATGTGAGGTACAAGGAACTTCAGTGCCATATTTCTGATTTGAGAGGTATCAAGCAATTTCTGCTCCAACATTTCTAGCATGCCAGATATCATGGAATTTTGGCTCCAATATTTCTGTGGGGGGTATCAGGGAATTTTTTCTGCCACATTTCTAGCATTTCATTTTTTCATTTCATCATTTCATTTCATCTTCTCCCGCTTATCCGTAATTCGGGTCGCGGGGGCAGCAGTCTAAGCAGATTCCCCAGACACTTCTCCGTGTCCAGGGATCGGGCTGTCAAGGCCCCCGCCTTCGACTGCTGCCCAATCCTCTCAGCACCGTCCCTTACGGTCCCTCCTGCAGGTGGTGAGCCCACGGGAAGGCGGCCCCACGTCGCTCCGACGTCACGGTCCTTGGTTTATTTTTCTCATAAGGGTCCCCTGGAGCATAGAGGGTTAAGGGCCTTGCTCAAGGGCCCAAGAGTGGCAGCTTGGCGATACCGGGGCTTGAACCCCCGACCTTCCGATCGGTAACCCAGCACCTTAACCGCTGGAGCCACCACTCCCCCCCATTTCTAGCATGTCGGTATCAAAACATTTGTGCTTCCACATTTGTACCAGGTCAGGCATTAAGGAATTTTGCTCCCACTTTTCTGGTGTATCGTGTATCAAAACATTTCTGCTCCCTCATTCTTTAGTGCATCAGATTTCAAGGAATTTTATAGGACTGTGGTGAGACCTGAGATGTTGTATGGTTTAGAGACAGTGGCATTGAGTAAAAGACAGGAGGTGGAGCTGGAGGTAGCAGAGCTGAAGATGTTGAGGATGGAGCCACCAGGAAGGAGGAAAAGAGGAAGGCCAAGGAGGCGGTTTATAGATGTGGTGAGGGAAGACATGCAGGTAGTTGGTTTGAAAGAGGCAGATGTAGAGGACTGAGGGGTATGGAGACGGATGATCCGCTGTGGCGACCCCTAATGGGAAAAGCTGAAAGAAGATTATTCCAGTATAGTAACTATGGATGAATTTTATAGAGAACTATGGAAGAAGTCTACTGTGGCACATACTACATAGTCTGTGCCATTATATATTTCTTGTAAAAGCTGCTCATACAAATTTTCTTTTTCCATTGTTGGAGCCCTGGAAAAGGATTCTACTCCCCTAATTCCAGTGTCAGAGGTACAGTATGGAAAGGTTTTTGCTCCCTTGCTCACCAATAAGAGTTCCTACTCCTAAAATGTGGAAGTTTGTATTCAACCTTTGATGCTGAGTACAATTCTATTAATATATTTTATATAGTAACTACAATACTAGTAGTAGAACTGTCCAGGAAATATAGAAAGCAAAAATCCAACTTGCAAAGCAAACCTTTGAAATGAGTTAAGGTAATGAAAAGGGAAAAGATCGGAGGGGATCAGAGCTGGTCAATACCCACAAAGCAATACACACAATCAATCAAACAAACAAAAAAAAAAAAAAAAAAAAAAAAACTCAAGCGTGAGCCACTCCATTGAAAAACGATGAATATTTAATCACATAGCAATCTTCAAAGTTCCATCTCTCCTTTGTGCTGCAGCAACTCCCTCAAAACACTGAAAAGAGTCTGCGGCGCTGCGTATGTGTAGGAAAGAAAAAAAAATTTATACAGACGCTGAGAAGAATGGCGAGAGAGACAATGTGCGAGAACAAGCTGATCTTGCAGCTGACTGTACACTCATTGTGTGAAAGATGAGACTGCCTCCAGCAATCCGCCGAATTACACAACCCCATCGCCTCCTTACTATTGGAGTCGCTCGGCCGTCGCGCCACTGTTCCTCTCTCCTTTTAAAGTTTAGAATGATTTGCGACATCATTACTAATTGATAATCGCGCTGGCGAGGCGCCCTCATTAGGGCCGTGTTGACATTTACAGCCCGAGGAAACGGCCTCATGACTTTAAAGAACGGCAAGCCTAGACAAATACAGATTTCCTCATTGGGAAAGAGAGAGGGTTGGTTAATTCTCACGAGACATGTGATTTGTTTGCACTGAATAAATTCTCTAATCTCCAATATGCATTATTCAGGGATGAACGATAATGCAACGTTCTTCACGTTAGATCATAAAAAATTCATTGGCATACAGCATTGTCAAACAAAATCTAAATGTTTTTAAAAATAAGAATGTGTGCATGGAAATTTTTCTAGTGCGAAGTTTTTTAACAAGAGCCTGATGGGTACCACAAAACCCCACTAAAGATACCATTTGAATATACAAAGTGTGAAACAAGTTACAGCCAAATGTAGGAAAAGAGTGGCTAAAACAGTACATCATCCACTATCTAACAAATTGGAGACGTTTGCAGATGGGCCTCGGACTATTCCTTTATGCAGAACATTTCAAGTTTTGTGATATTCCTCAGTTGTAGTTTTTTTGCAAATATTGACAATCATTGAGCATAAGCATTGATTTTTTACCTCTTGGCAGAGGAGACCAGGTCTTGTGCTGAAACCTGTTGGGGACTTATTGGAATTTCACAATGCTATTAATTTTTTTCAAGTGCACATGGACCACCAGCCACCAACCAGCCCCAAATATCCTTCGATCGATTTTTTTGCACGATGATAAATGACACGATATGACGTCGATAATTCGGTCACGTTTTACCACCGAAAATACCTACATATGAAAATGATTAGCTATTGGTCATTTTTGAAGAATGAAATCGAAGTAACCATAGGAATTTTTTTTTTTTTCTTTTTTTTTTTTTTTTTTTACTTCTTCCAATAATTTCCATTTATTTTCATTGACGGTGCAAATAAATATAAATTGGACTGTATGATCATCAAATTATACATTTAAATGATCAAATGTAAAAAATTTACTTGCTGAGTACTGTGTGCTTAAATCATTACCATTTATATGCTCTATTGAAGCAGAACCTACAACAACTGAGTGGGTTTGGAAATTATTATTGATACAGTATTAGTTGAGAGAATGCACAAGCTTTTGAAAGGTTCAATCTCCCATTTAAAAAGCTCAAACTGGCAAATAACCTTTTGGGGATGTAATGATGATAAAGCATGACTGTGCGCATTTCTGTGCACTGGTGAAAAGGTAGGCCAATACGACTTTTTGGAACTATTCCCAGACAGATATAAGGTCAGGATGAAAAAGGAATTTTAAGTGATGCATCACTATTAGAAGTGTATTTAGCCTACACCTAGGACACTGTTATAAAAAGACCTCTGATCCTAGGACATTTCCTCCTTCATTTAGATCTCATTAGCAAGTCCATTTGCCTTGACCTTTGACAATACAATTTAAATGTTTTTATAGATGTAGCATTTCGACCCCTGTTGAACATGCTGCCTTGTGAAAACTCGAATCAAGGACACCTCAAAGTGATGCCAACAAGTTTACCCTCATCCAAGCGGCTCATCAGCAAGTCCACCAAGTTCGCCTTTATCCAAGGGGCTCATCAGCAAGTCCACTAAGTTCGCCTTCATTCAAGGGGCTAATCAGCAAGTCCACTAAGTTTGCCTTCATCAAAGGGGCCTCATCAGCAAATCCACATGCCTAGACCTTTAACTGTCCAGATAAATGTTTGTATAGATGTAGCTTTTGGACCCCTTTAAACATGCTACCTTGTGTAAATTCAAATCAATGCCACCTCAAAGTGGAATCCATTTGATGCCAAAGGAGCACTAAGTTGGCCCCATCAAAGGGGTCTCATCAGCAAGTCTGTTTCCTTGACCTTTAACTATACAGATTAAATGTTTTGCTAGACATAGTCTTTTGGGTCTCTTTTGTACACACAACTGTATTGGTTACTTCTCAACACCACAATTAATTCTACACCCAATCACTCCATTTTGGATCTTTTTTGTTTCTAGCCTCATGCCACAAGTTTGCATTAGTCTACAGGTAGTGTAAAAACATGCATCAACAGAAGAACTTGGGGGACACCAGTTACCAGGTGCCAATCCCCTTTCCGGGACATTTTTTTAAAGGTAGGATGATAGAACAAATGTTTTTGGAACCATAAACATGTATAGTTTAGTTTACACCTTGGACCCCTGCTGATCCAAGGGTATTTTACCCCCTCATCGGCAAGTCCACGTGCCTTGAACTCAGACTGTACATTTCAAATATGTCTATAGACATACCCTATTTTAATTCTTTTTTTATTTATTAAATCTTTTTTTTTTTACCTCTTTTGCACATTCGACTTTGTTTAAACATGGCCAAAATACATCTCAAGGTCAGCTCCAAAATTTACTGGTCATTTCTCAACACCATCTTTTTATTCCCAGACAATGCATCTCCAAACTGGACTTCTTCCCTACTAGTTTTAATACATGGCTAAAACAAAAGATGATGATTACAAATTAAGGTTTTCAGGAACTTGGGGAAACCGTTTTCTTTCCTTTTAGGTTAAATGGAGTCCATTAAGTATTTTGATGGACCTAACATGGCAAAGGTATGAAAGACATTTTAAGATCAAGTGGAACAAATCTTTGTGTCGCATGTATAATAGTAAACTGTGTCACGGATCTGCTAAACACATTGGAGTAATCACTGGGGGGTTTAATAACACCGACAATTTCCTTGACATATTAATAAGGAGACTCGTACATATACTCGATAACGAGAAAATGGGAAAATAAAGCCTTAAAGAAAAATAAAGATCTTAAAGAGAAGATTTAGTGTGACTTCCGCATTAAAATGCCTGAGCCGTTTAATAGATAAAAGATTACGGCTCCAATTTAAAACGCATTTAGTCGCTGAGTTACCCTCAGACCATTACAGGGTCTTGACCAAGTGACCTTTGTACAGTTTTTGGGAAGTGAGATGAGGCAAGCAGTTGAGGGAGGACATGTGATATTCGGGCATTACCTTTCATTTCACCCATGTTCAGTGTCTTCCCCAGCTGCTCTAGTAGGTCGGCACGTGCTGCGTTCTTCTTGTGCTTCTTGCCATCGTAATGTTGCCGCGCCATGCCTGGGTTGTTGAACCACGCGTGGCACAGCTGGCAGTAGCGATCCGAATCTCCGTTTAGCTGTGGCCAGCTTTCAGATGGCTTTTTTACCGGACTGGGGGTCACTTCTAAAGGACAGAGAGAATAAAATGTGTCGATAATCTTTAAGGATGAGGTTGGAGAGTTTTCGCAAGTTTTTTTTTGCTTTGATTTTACTTGTATTTAATTTTCTTTTATGGCCGTTTTCATTCCTTGTCCCCTTTCCCCTTACTGCTTCCTTTGTCTTTATCGAGAAGAATCCTGCAATTACTAACAACTGTGTTGAGATTTTCCATTCTGCCATATGCAGCATCGCCACAGGCCAGGAAATAATGAGCTCTTGCCCTAATCTGTCGCATAAGCAAAAACGCCTGACAATTGGAGGGCGGAAAAAATACTTGAACCCTAATCTGCTTATTGCTGCTCGCTTACCTTCCACGTGTACGACTGTTAACAGGACGGACCCTGCGCTGGTACGAAATGCCGGTCTATGAAAAAACAAATATTCTGTTTCTAATACTCTAAATTGTTCTATTCCCCACCCCAAGATCCTGGTGTTGTTTGTCCAGAACTCTCAATAAGGCGCAATTTGGTCTCATATTAACACAAAATCAAATAAAAACATCCCAAATGACACCACAGTAAGAAAGCTAACTGGCTTCGAGGTTCCATGTGATGATCTTCGCCAGCCGACAGAGTCAGGACCTCATTTGACTTGATGATGCCATTCAACATCAGTAGAAAAGCAAATCTAATGTTTATTGTTATTATACCCCCCCCCCCATCATCACGTAGACAAGGCTGATTACTACAACGCTTCCATTTATCAGCATGAGCGCAAATTCTGGGACACAAGCATAAACAGCAGGCACGCAGAAATATCCTTTCATCCCACTGAGATAATCGTAACCTGCCAAGAGCTGAGATTCCTTTCTTCCGTCTGCCATTTATTTTTTGTATTATTATTTGTTTGGTTTTTTTTACAGCCTTTTTCCCTTCTCTTGCTATTGTTCTTAAAACTTCGAAATGACATGCTAGCCGGGCAAAATTTGAATCGGGGTAATTAACCGCTGCGAATACGATGATGATGGCGAAGGAGAAATCTGGAATTCTTGCAGCTTATCGCCTTTGGTGGAGCGTGATACTGTAACGAAATCCAGCAAACTCGAGCGTTTTGTTCCGAAATATCGGTGAAATATATCATTGTAACTCATAATTCCGTTGATTTTCTCTTTGTCAATTAACTGCATGTAACACATTTTATGGTTTTTAGGGTTGATTTGACGTTTTCCGTCACAAGAACCTCTTCGAGATTCTCTGCAATTTTAGTTTTTTATTTTCTTGATAATGCAACAAGTTTTTAGTTTCTAGACATAGGCAAGCTAGGCAGTCACCTACAAATCAACCAGCTGGGGGGTGCCATTGAGTGCCCCCTGCTTTCACCAAGTGTATTATTATTATTATTATTGAGCAGTTGTTATGTTTACATACTTGAATTCAGACAATTTTGCAATGATTATTCAAGATGTTTTTATGGAGGGTTGCAAATAGGAAGGAAGACCCATGGATGCCAAAAAGGCAAAAAATTGTTCTGCCAAGTTTTTTGCAGGCTTCTAAATCTGATAAAGACAGGTACTGGAAGTCAGAGGAAGCTCCAGTAACAGTGGGGTGGGAGAACCCTTAGTAGTTGAGGCATTGGACTTTGGATCCGAAGGTCATAATTCCCTTTTGTACCCCTGAACAAGCCCCTTAACCACACAGCTGCTCAGTTGTATGAATGAGATCAATTAAAGTTGCTCTGGATTAGGGCGTCTGCCAAATGCAATAGTTGAAAACAAGTCAGAGGACTGCATTTTTGATCAGTTGCAGAGGTCAAATGTCTTACAAAGGCAGACCTGTCTGGAGCAAGTTGCAGTCATTATCTAGTCTTGGAATGATAAGGGAGTGAACAAGCACCTGAGTAGCCGGTTCAAAGCTGGTGAGTGACCATGGTATAGGCGGAATTATCCATAGATTATTGGAGCCATTGTTCATCTTTGTACTGTGCATTACAATCATGTTTTCCAGCCTACTCTAAAACAATGAATTGTGAAGAATGTATCTTGGAGCTCAGTACACCAGAGAATAGAGAAAAAGAAGAGTTGGGAGTATGGGTATGAGCAAAGGTGTGAAGATGGTATCATAATGCCATTATTGTGTGTGTCTTAGATGTAGTTAGGCATTAAAAGCGCATTGGAGTAACTAATGTCTTCACCCCACTCGGTGTTTCTTCCATTTTGATTTAATATGAGTAGCATGGGTTAGCAAGGAAGGAAAGCTGACACATGGCTTTTTAGAAGAAATCATCTATCAGCCAGACAACCAAAAAAATAGGGGAGGTTGTTTCTAGGAAATAAAAAAAAGTTTATTTCATGGAAAGAGGAATGAAATCTTGTTAGTTTTATTAGCCGAGAGAACGGGAACAAGGAGGGCATTTATCAGGCAGCGTATCCGGTGTGCGGAGAAATGAGTTTGAACCGTGTGTCAAGTCTATATCATCCTTCAGCCTGCGACAGGAGCTCAGACTCTACGCTGGAGATCTAGCTGAGGCTTTTTGTCTTTTTCTTCACCTTTCTTTTGAAGAATGGTAGGACATTTCCACAGTTACACTACAGACGGATGACTTCTGATAGACATTTACATTTAAGGCATTTCGCAGGCGCCCTTGACCAAGCGTCTTACAATTTTCTCATTTGTACGATTGAGCAGTTGATGGTTAAGTGCCTTGCTCGAGGGCTTGGCAGTGCTGGGATGTGTCATACTCACAATTGAATTTGAAACTACCATCAGAAGTCCAACATCTTAACCACTGAGCTACCACTGCCTCATACAATTCAAATGTTATTCTGAAGTTTTCAAAGAAACTGGTCCTCTGGCTGTTGCAATAGTATATATACTTACTGTAGTGTACCCTCAAAAGACCATTAGTATGCATCTTATACTTGGAGCTTTTGTCAGTTAGGTAATAACAGTATATGGACAACAGTTTGTGGACACCGGACAATACAATCTGCTTTCTGAACATCCCATTGGAACAGTGTTTTTCCATCTCAGGTATCCCCTGTACCCCTTGTCCCCTCCCTACAGGTATCCTTTCTTTCAACCTGGTATTCCTCTCTGAAATGATAAAAAGATTAAAGTGTTGACTGCTTTAAATGCTGTCAGATCATCAACTCCTGAAACTACAGTGAGGAAAATAAGTATTTGAACACCCTGCTATTTTGCAAGTTCTCCCACTTAGAAATTATGGAGGGGTCTGAAGTTGTCATCGTAGGTGCATGTCCACTGTAAAAGACAATCTAAAAAAAAAAAATCCAGAAATCACAATATATGATTTTTAAACTATTTATTTGTATGATACAGCTGCAAATAAGTATTTGAACACCTGTCTATCAGCTAGAATTCTGACCCTCAAAGACCTGTTAGTCTGCCTTTAAAATGTCCACCTCCACTACATTTATTATCCTAAATTAGATGCACCTGTTTGAGGTCGTTAGCTGCATAAAGACACCTGTCCACCCCATACAATCAGTAAGAATCCAACTACTAACATGGCCAAGACCAAAGAGCTGTCCAAAGACACTAGAGACAAAATTGTACACCTCCACAAGGCTGGAAAGGGCTACGGGGAAATTGCCAAGCAGCTTGGTGAAAAAAGGTCCACTGTTGGAGCAATCATTAGAAAATGGAAGAAGCTAAACATGACTGTCACTCGCCCTCGGACTGGGGCTCCATGCAAGATCTCACCTCGTGGGGTCTCAATGATCCTAAAGAAGGTGAGAAATCAGTCCAGAACTACACGGGAGGAGCTGGTCAATGACCTGAAAAGAGCTGGGACCACCGTTTCCAAGGTTACTGTTCGTAATACACGAAGACGTCATGGTTTGAAATCATGCATGGCACGGAAGGTTCCCCTGCTTAAACCAGCACATGTCCAGGCACGTCTTAAGTTTGCCAATGACCATTTGGATGATCCAGAGGAGTCTTGGGAGAAAGTCATGTGGTCAGATGAGTCCAAAATAGAACTTTTGGGTCATAATTCCACTAAACGTGTTTGGAGGAAGAAGAATGATGAGTACCATCCCAAGAACACCATCCCTACTGTGAAGCATGGGGGTGGTAGCATCATGCTTTGCGGTGTTTTTTTGCACATGGGACAGGGCGACTGCACTGTATTAAGGAGAGGATGAACGGAGCCATGTATTGCGAGATTTTGGGGAACAACCTCCTTCCCTCAGTTAGAGCATTAAAGATGGGTCGAGGCTGGGTCTTCCAAGATGACAGTGACCCGAAGCACACAGCCAGGATAACCAAGGAGTGGCTCTGTAAAAAGCATATCAAGGTTCTGGCATGGCCTAGCCAGTCTCCAGACCTAAACCCAATAGAGAATCTTTGGAGGGAGCTCAAACTCCGTGTTTCTCAGCGACAGGCCAGAAACCTGACTGATCTAGAGAAGATCTGTGTGGAGGAGTGGGCCAAAATCCCTCCTGCAGTGTGGTATAAAACTACAGGAAATGTTTGACCTCTGTAATTGCAAACAACGGCTACTGTACCAAATATTAACATTAACTTTCTCAGGTGTTCAAATACTTATTTGCAGCTGTATCATACAAATAAATAGTTAAAAAATCATACATTGTGATTTCTGGATTTTTTTTTTTAGATTATGTCTCTCACAGTGGACATGCACCTACGATGACAATTTCAGACCCCTCCATGATTTCTAAGTGGGAGAACTTGCAAAATAGCAGGGTGTTCAAATACTTATTTTCCTCACTGTAACTTTTTGACTAAAGTCTTGTGGTTAGGATTCGGCACTCTCACCGCCGCGGCCCAGGTTCGATTACCGGTCAGGGAACCGAAACCAGCCATTAGGGTTGCACAAGCCAGTGCACTCTTAGTTCCGGTCCCAAGACCGGATAAATAGAGAGGGTTGCGTTAGGAAGGGCATCCAGCGTAAAAACGTGCCAAATCGAACATGCGGATCATGAATACGGATGATCCACTGTGGCGACCCCTAATGAGAGAAGCCGAAAGAAAGTTCACCCTCAAGAGACCATTAGAGTATGCATCTTATACTTGGAGCTTTTGTCAGTTAGGTAATAACAGTATATGGACAACAGTTTGTGGACACCGGACAATGCAATCTGCTTTCTGAACATCCCATTGGAACAGTGTTTTTCCATCTCAGGTATCCCCTGTACCCCTTGTCCCCTCCCTCCAGGTATCCTTTCTTTCAACCTGTTATTCCTCTCTGAAATGATAAAAAGATTAAAGTGTTGACTGCTTTAAATGCTGTCAGATCATCGACACCTGAAACTAGCTTTCTGACTAACTTGCATAAAATGTGCATTTGATCACATGTACTAGAGCATGTGGAATTTAGCGGGATACATCGCTTCAGTGACTTGCTCTTATTGGTTATTTTTGTATCTACCTTGCATTCATTTTTTTTTCGCTTCCTCGAGTTACATTTTATTACATCGAGTTCCATTATTTCTATATTCTTCAAAAGATGAGCGATGTTTGTTGGGAAACAATACAGTTGTTAAAAAAATAAAAATAATAAAATAAAAACTTTCCAAAAGCTGCATGCTATTCTCGGGAGAGCGTTATTTGTCATCGTTCGGCGTCTCGCCTCTCCTCTACTGTCTCACCCGATGGAATTAGAAGAGCTTCACTGCTGCCGTAATGGCCCTTCAGAGGTCCCAAATTAAGTTGGCTTTCTTCGCACAGAGCCTCCTCGGACGCTGAAGGATCCATTAGTATCAAATCGGTTTTTGTTAATGTCCTTATGGTCAGCTGGAGGGTGATTGGGGGGGAGGTGTTTGGATGGAAGGACACCTTCCTGTTTATTTTACAGCTACTTTTTTATCAATCCTGTTGTTCCATAGTTACTGGGCCCAAAAGATTTACATATAAACCAATTTGATGGTTAAGGTTTCGTTTGAAATGCCAAGTATAGCTCAGTTTATTATCTCAGTGATGATGCACTATATAGACAAAAGTCACACAACTGTACACATCTTTAGATGTGGTAGCATGTCATTCTCCCATTACTTGAACGCCAGCTCAAAGAAGATATGCTTTACACGGGTTGAGCTCTGACCTCAACCCTATTGAACATGATAAATGTGAATGCTGACCGCCTCCCCAGGCCTCCTCACTTCACCTACATCAGTACCTGACTTTACTAACACCCTTTGTGGCTGAATGAGCATAAATCTCCACAAAATCTAGATCTTTCTAGAACTTTCTTGTACTTTTTGTAGTACACCACATTGCTGTCGAATATAAAGTAGTTTCTGATTAATCAGACCGATTTTCCAGTGTCAGCGCACGTCTGTTTGCACGATAAGAGGAATAAATACCTAAGTAACCTAATCTTATACCTATTATAAGAAAGCAGGAATTCACTTAATACTACATTTCCCACAAGCCACTTGTCATGGGTTTGTTTGTGCACCTGTTCCTAGTTTAAGCATTGATTAACTACGTCTCTCTTCAGCCATTCATACACAAAACATATAGCATAACCTTATGCTCCAGTACATCTGATCAAATGCACATCAAAATTGATAGTACTATGAACAGCGGCTACGCTAATTCCTCTCTACTGCTACCCTTTTTTTTTTTTTTTACCCATCCTGAGGCATCCAGAGATTGGGTTAGCTTCAATTGTGTCCCAACCTATGAAGATTTCTGACCTTCGAAAAGAAGATGACGACCCTGTGAGGATCCTGAGTAGGGTTGCAAAATTCCAGAAATTTTCCAGACTGGAAACTTTCCATAGGAATTAACAGAAATATATGGGAATCAACGGGAATTCATGGGAATAAACTGGGAATTTACCAAATTGCAGGATAGCCTAGCCTATAGCAAGGAACTTAAATGTAATATCTAGAATAATCTTGGTTAAAACAACCAGATTTAATGCAATTTCAAATGCACACAGCACACTTACTGCTGGGCTACTGAAGCCACGCCCCCCTGGGTGTAAGCTACTGTGCAATAAAATGATACTAACAATTATATCAAAGTCAAAAAACGTATGTTTATATTATGTTTGTATGTGATACAGTTTATATTAACTTCCCCAAACTTCTAATTAATTATCATAAATTTCCAAAAATTCCAGCAAATTCCTGGTAAGTTTCCAATTTGGAATAAAAATTCCCCAGATGGTTTCCAGGAATTTACCAGAATTTTTTCACCCCGTTGCAACCCCAATCCTGAGGCATCTAAAGATGTATAGGCTCCAGTTGGATCCCATCTCAAAGATTTTGAACCTTGGATTTAACAACCTCGTAACCAATAATCAAAATAATCTTCTACATAAGTGGTTTCTCCATCATTGAACATTTAAAGGCTCGGGCATGGACAGTTACTGTATACGACTGTTGAATGGACATTACTCAATCACACACTCGATATTTCTCACTCTCTGGTGTTTGTGATGTTTTTATGATTTATTTCCACACTCAGCGTTACCCAAATGAGGACGGGTTCTAGATTTTGGAGTGTGGTTATGGATATTTCTGTTCATCAGCCATTTAGGTGAGGAGACCTGGGGTGCAGTCAACGTTCACATTCATCCCAAAGGTGTTCAGTAGGAAAGAGATCAGAGCTCTATTGCAGGCCACTCAAGAGCTTCCACTATAAAGCATGTTCACCAGATCTTCAAGGAGCTCACTTTGTGCACTTTGTGCTAAATCTTATTGTAGCGCCATCTAAGGACAATTGAGCGCCTCCAGCTTTGAGGTAACAGTTTAGAAAAGAACCACATATAGCAGAAAAGGTGAGGTGACCCAATACTTTTGGCAATACTTCCTTACTTATCAGTTTCCAAGTCTCCTGCTATTCCCAAACCCAGTATTCAGTATAAAGCACAGTGAAGAGTTCAGGTAGATGAACGGCGATCCCGATAAATAATAAACTAAAAATGGCAGGCGTCGTTAGCGACACACTGGTTTCGCCCCGAACTCTGTGGCAGATGGGAGCCAAAAAACCTGCTGATTCCCGAATTGCCTGAGAGGTATTATCATCCATCTCTTTCTCTCTCGGCTGGCTGAAGAACACACGCTGAGGCTCGTTGTGCGCAAAAAAAGCACTTCGGAAGCACTTGGTGAACTCTGTGGCCGTGTGTATGTGTGTAGATTTTATATATATATATATATATATATATATATATATATATATATATACACATACATACATACATACATACACACACACACACACACACACACACACACACACACACACATTATATATATACATACTGTACAGCTGAGATTAAATCTAAATGAAAGTTTCCAGCCATATGTTCAAGGACAGAGAAGAGTTTATTATAATGAAGGCTGTGAATGATGTGATTAAATGTCAATCATTTCCCAGTCAGTCTCTCTCTCTCTCTCTCTCTCTCTCTCTCTCTCTCTCTCTCTCTCTCTCTCTCTCTCTCTCTCACTCGCTCCCTCCCTGTTTCTTTCTCTCGTAGTAGAAAACTTTTTCTTCATATATGGAAAATCAGTGGTGGGCAGTAACGAAAGAACATCTAATACGTTACTGTACCTAAGTCGTTTTTTTTTTTCACATATCTGCATTTTACTCAATTACATTTTCCAAAATCAGTCGGAACGACTATCTACGAGGATTAAAAACGTAACTGGTCAAAACACGCAGCGGGTCACCGTTCAGGGTCGAGCGCTCGCTCGGTTTTAAACTCGTTTTGATCGGCGCTTGACAGTGGCGGATTTATGCAAAGGCGACGTGGGCAAAAAAAAAAAACGAAGTTTGGTGACGTCACCTCAGTAAGGAGAACTGAACCCAAATTAAAATTATGGATGACAAAAATAAAAAGGAGCCCAATTCAATCCCAAATTCAACTCAGAGTTTTTTCACAAAACTGAGTGGATTGAGCAAAGACCCCAATAGACAAGAGGATAATAGGATCATTATAGTCATAATAAAATCATAGTACTTTGGATATTTAAGTACATTTGAAAAAAAACCTTTTACTCAAGAGAAAGTTGAAAGAGAGCATATTCGACCTACTGTATCTCTACTTTTCAACTACATGCTTTGTATACTTTATCCACCACTGTGGAAAATACAATAAAACATACAGCCTCTTGGCCTCTGCATGACCTCCTAGAAGTTTTTTTCCCACCTCTCTGCTCTTGGACAAATAAAATAATCATCCCTTGACACCTGCATGTCAGGGATTTGGGAATTTAATGAGTCTCTTAAAGCGAGAGGAAGTTTTTTCCCCCTGAAGAGCTTCGGGTAATCGTCGAGTGACACTTCAGGCAATCAGGAGGCTCAGCAACTTGTTTTTTTTTTTGTTTTTTTTTAAGAGAGATTCCAGCAAACAAACTACAAACAGAATAACCAGCTTCCTATACAGTTTCTAGTATATAGAATTTTTCTGTCTTTCAGACTTTTTTAATGTATTTGTCTTTTATTTTTGTTCAACATGTTTTTTTTTTCGTTTCTCTTTGCCAATTGTGTGCATTTGAAATTTGTCATATAAAAAAAAATAATGTTTTTTTTCCGCTTATCAAAGTTTATGAAAGCCATTCTGTGAAATGGACGTGCGAAACGTTGCCGGAGGACTCGCTAAAAAAAAAAAAAAAAAAGAAAAAAACGACATGTCCGAACGCGATCGGATGGACACCATAAAAAATCCATCCATCCATCCATCTTCTCCCGCTTATCCGATGCCGGGTCGCGGGGGCAGCAGTCTAAGCAAAGATGCCCAGACTTCCCTCTCCCTAGACACTTCTTCCAGCTCTTCCGGGGGGACACCAAGGCGTTCCCAGGCCAGCCGGGAGACATAGTCTCTCCAGCGTGTCCTAGGTCTTCCCCGGGGTCTCCTCCCAGTGGGACGCGCCCGGAACACCTTCCCAGGAAGGCGTCCAGGAGGCATCCGGAACAGATGCCCGAGCCACCTCAGCTGACCCCTCTCGATGTGGAGGAGCAGCGGATCTACTCTGAGCTCCTCCCGAGTGACTGAGCTTCTCACCCTATCTCTAAGGGATCGCCCAGCCACCCTGCGGAGAAAGCACATTTCGGCCGCCTGTATCCGGGATCTTGTCCTTTCGGTCATGACCCAGAGCTCATGACCATAGGTAAGAGTAGGAACGTAGATTGACCGGTAAATCGAGAGTTTCGCCTTGCGGCTCAGCTCCTTCTTCACCACGACAGACCGGTACATCGACCGCATTACTGCAGAAGCTGCACCGATCCGTCTGTCAATCTCCCGTTCCACCCTTCCCTCACTCGTGAACAAAACCCCAAGATACTTAAACTCCTCCACTTGCGGCAGGAACTCCCCACCAACCTGAAGTGGGCAAGCCACCCTACCATAAAAAAATAAAATAAAATTAAATTAAATTGCGCGATGATGAAATTGAGTGTTCCGAGCCGTTTCGCCGCTTTCCGGAATGATGGTATTAACACGAGGGAACTGCCATCAAAGAGGAGACGATCAAAGTCATTTTTGTATCTGTTATATAAGGTGTTTTTTTTTCCATCTTTGTTTCTTTATGGAGTTTCAGAAGTCAGAGTGAAGCAGCCGGTGAACAAACTTTTATACAATCCACAATATATATAAATATATAGAGTATATACGGTATTACTGTTATTCAAAGTACCGTAATTTCCGGAGTATTAAACGCACTCAAATATAAGCACCCACTGAATTTGACAACGATTTTTATTTTGAACATAAAGACGCCGCACCTGTCTATAAGCCGCAGGTGTCTACACTGAAACGAATGAACTTTACACAGGCTTTAATGAAAGACAGTGTCTGTTACACGGCTTGTATCTAAACAGTAGCCGACCAAGAAAGTCATTGTTCACTGTCTTCCTCCTTCCTTTCACAACAATTTCTCTCGGAAGTTTTCTTTTGGCATCGTCGTGCGTTTAAAAATCACCATCAGTAAATCTTTTCTCCCGATGCCGTGCAGCTCAGAACACAGGTGAAGTGCGTTTTCATGCCCGGTTGTTTTCAGCGTGACGAATGATTCGCATTACCTGTAGACAGTCCGAGTGAGCGGCAGGTCAAACGTCAGAGGAACCTCATCCATATTTATGATGTGGTGCGGCCCGATTCAGTGGGAGCGCATCTGATTTAATATAAAGATTTTCATTGGTTCACCTGAACCCGTTCGGCAATTTCATTGGTCTGATGTTATGGGGCTCAGTTTTTTGGCGGCATGAAGTTTGTGAAAGGAAAAATCCATAAATTAGCCGCTTCATTGTTTAAGCCGCGAGGTTCAAAGCGTGGGAAAAAAGTAGCGGCTTATAGTCCGGAAAATATGGTAGATACATTAATATAGTAGTAAAATAACATAGTAGAAATGACAATAAAAGCCTCTTGACTTGACTAATGAAAAGAACAAACCTTATTAGTATAGTGTAGTTACTAGAGTCTACATTTCTACAGTAGATTCAGATTGCGCATCAAATACCCTTCGTTGGCATAGAAAATAGTGTTGCTCCTAATTAAAAGCATATATCTATATATCTATAGCAGATATAGTATGATTAATAACGAATCGTACTGTATGATCTATATTAGGACCAATGGCACGCCATCGGGGCCAAGAAGGAATCAGAATCAATTACGCTTTCATCGGTTTTGTCCTTACATATACACGTACATTAAATTGATCCTAATGGTCTACCGCGTTTCCCTCTGTTAGTTTAGATTCGTGTTTCTATCCAATCAGATTTCAGCCGTCACATCAAAGGTATCGATGTAGCTTACAATCCATGTTGCTCGAACGCTTTCACCAGTCAGGTCGTGAGTTGGGGCCATCTAGCAGGCGTCCAATAACGTTCGCATTTTTAAGTCCTGGAGTTGACTGGAGGTTCAGAGAGCTCGCTAGTCAGAGCTCGCGACCCGCATTTGTAGCAAACTGAGCAAGCGCAAATTGTAGTGAATTGAATAGCTGTTGTTTTGTTTTCTTTCCATCCCACAATGACTGACAGAGGAGAAAAAATCAATGTGGATGCAGACTTTCAGGAATGTCCCAGTACTTTTGGCCATATAGAGTCTTTTCCATTTAATATTCTACACTGCAGCACTGCTTTTCTTTCTCTCTCTCTCTCTCTCTCTCTCTCTCTCTCTCTCTCTCTCTCTCTCTCTCTCTCTCTCTCTCTCTCTCTCTCTCTCTCGCTCTTTCTCTCTTTTTCGCTCACACACACTCACAAAGACAGAAGAAAGGCTAGGCTGGTTGAAAGCTTCCAGTTGAGTGGCTTTTTTGGGTCTATTTAAATCTTCTATCGAGCACTATAACTCTGAACCACCCACACACACACACACACACACACACACACACACACACACACACACACACACACACACACACACACACACACACACTCACTCTTCTCAGAGTGGGTCATACAGTGGAAAGATGTCCCACAATGACCTGATCAGAAACACTAGCACATAGACAATGATGTGTTAGCACCCCCTCTATTCCCCCCCCCCCCACACACACACACGCAGACACACATACACAGTGTGTTTAGTGGTGCTCATGACCTTCTCTTAGAACCTCTCTCTCTCTCTCTCTCTCTCTCTCTATTTCTTTCTCTATCACACAAAGTTTATTGTTCAGTGCTGAAACACAATAAGAGCAGGACACACTGATGAGTGTATCGATTACTTTCAGCAATATCTCATATCTCTGAAAGCACACACACACACACACACACACACACACATCCACGCACACGTATTAGTACTGTCACATCTCTATTTTTTTTTTCCAAAATGAATTCAGAAATTCAGCTACACCCGCGGTGCTAATTTAGCCTAGTTCAGATTACCAAACAAATCCATCACATGCTCGTTGTTCGCCTCAAAACGCGTTCTGAGCGCCGTGAGAACCGTGCCGCTGCACGAAACCGAGGCAAAACCATAGGGAACATCGACATTTTCCTCAGACGTGTCGTTCCATTTCTAAGAAAAGACACCAACATCCGAAAAAAATTGCTGTAGAACTGCGCTTAGCATCGAGCGCTAACCAGCGCTAGCCTGGCAACATATCAGAAATGGTATGTTGTTACCATAACAAAAATTGTGAACTGATTGTAATGATACTGTATAGGGCCACAAGTATTGGGACACCAACGTTACAAAACAGATTTTTTTTGTGTTTTTTTTTTTTTTTTATATATATACCACAAACCGTTACCACAGAGTTTGAGGCACACGATTGTATAGGTCGCCTTTGGCATGAAATTTGCCCTTCACTTGTACTAAGAGACCCAAATCCAGCTCCATGAAGATATCCTTCTCATGGGCTGGAAGTGTGTGGGAGATCTTGAGTGGTCTAAAGAGCTCAGACCCTCAATCCTATTGAACATAATGATTGTGAACGCTTACTGCACCCCCCCATTCCTCTTCATCTCAAAACCTAATGGAACATCTTCCGAAGAAGAGTGGAGCTTAATATAACAGAAAATGGGGACTTAATGCAGAACGGGATGTCCAGAAAGCTTTTTTTTTGTCCATACAGTGTATAAAGATTTCTGAGTGTGTGTGTGTGAGTGTTGTACCTTTTCCCATGATGCCAGGCTGCTCTCCCAGCACTAGTTTGAGTCTCTTCGCGTGGATCTTGCCCTGATAGTGCGACTCTGCGACCACAGCCGAGGTGAAGGACATGTTACACAACGTGCAGCACTTGTTCTTGTCCACATCACCTTCCTCGCTGCCCTGCACCACACACACACACACACAAAACACACTTTAATTCCAAATTCTTGGAGACTCCTTCCCTGAAGATTTCTGAAGAACAACCTGAAATGTGAGACACCATACTCTGGGTGTGAGCTGTTGCTGTAGGAAAGGTAACGTATTCAGAACGGGTGTTTAACATACACCTGTACTACTGTCATACTTTCAGCTGTCGAATCAGCAACTTTTTGACCAATCATAGTCAAGAATCCGACTGCGGTGTAAATAGTATCATTGAGCATGAATAAGTGAGAACATCCGAGAGACACAGAAAAGCGGAGTGCTACTTAGGAACAACTTCTGGACCTGGTCTGTGTGTGTGTGTGTGTGTGTGTGTGGGCACCAATTTAGCACTTCCTGACTTGTGAAGTGTTTAAAAAATCTCCCCCTGTGCGGAGTGTGTGTGTAAAAAGCCATTACACACTCTGTCCTGCTATGTGCAAGAACCAAAGGCTACAGGGAGTGTCCAACTTGTGACTTGTTCAACACATGTTTACCCCACACACACACACACACACACACACACACACACACACACACACACACACTGTGGGGCACAAAAGCAAGACATCCTCTAAATAAAGGACACACGCATACACACAGATACAAAGCAAGTCTTCAAATAATAAATGCACGCACACACACACACACACACACACACACACACATACATACAAACAGAAAAAGAGACAAAGCACACAACGGAAAAAACACACATACAAAACACACTTTTCAAATAAAGAAACACACAGATAAGAAGCGCACGCGCACACACACACAGCTCAGTTGCTTATTTTCAGTACAGCATAATACAGTGTAGTGTGTGTGTGTGTGTGTGTGTGTGTAATTGTGTGTGTATATTGTTGAATTATTGTTTTAGTAATCAATAATTTTTTTTAGAGAGATTAGATAAATGAGGAGATAAAAATGAAAATGAGATGGGATTAAAAAAGACGGGATGATAAAATAACGAAAACGACATCAGAGTTTCGCAACGTCTTTAGGTGAGCAAAAATAATGGCACCCTCCAATGCAGGTGAGGCAAACTCACTACCACAATTCTGTGTTCTGCTGAATAACATCAACGCAGGCAGAAAGTTCACTTTTAGTACAAGGACACCAGCATGTGTGTGTGTGTGTGTGTGTGTGTGTGTGTGTGTGTGTGTTTAATATAGTGGGATGGGTAACTGCTGTCACTGCTTTCACACCTACTGTTAAAGGCAAAAAGAAAATCTGCCTCAAACCAAATACTTGAAAGATTGTGTAGAATCACTGACCATTTCTCTTCTTTTCCTCGTTTTCTTTTCTTTTCCTTCCTTCCTTCTTTCTTTTTAAACATGATTTTATCATTCATCCTATTATTTATCCTTTCGTCCTTTCATTCATCCATTTATTTATCTATCCACTCCCCTTTATGTCAATTCATTCTTTCTTCTTTCATTTGCCATTTCGGCATTTTCTGCTTACGTTATGTTTCCTTTCTTTTTTAAAAGGTTTCGTTTGTTTTTTGTTTTTTTTATTCCAGCATTCGTTGCCTTTTGATTTGACTTACTATCTAAAATTAATTCTATCTTTTTTTTTTTTGTTCATGTTTAACACTTCTGTTTTGAGTCTCTGCCTTTTCCTGTGGTAATTATAATGAATTATTATGTCCTAAGCCACTGACTAAGTTCCTGATGTTCCATAATACACTTGTGTTTTACCTCAAGAGAAAGTTCATTTTCTACAACACTGGTCCCCAACCAGCACCGGTCCATGGGTCAATTGGTACCGGGAAAAATACATAACTTACATTATTTCCATTTTATTTATTATCTGATTCTGAACGGTTGTATTTTGGAAAATGACCGGATTCTCTCCTCCACATCTGTCTATTACTCACTCTTGATGCATGTCATGATGCCTCGGTCACATGTCTTACCTCCATCCGCTACCTTCTTAAAGGGGCTCCGGCCGCTAACACATAATACATTAATGCTAAATTCAAACCCCCAAGTGAGCAAAATGAACCAAAAACAACACAGTGGATTCACGTTTATTATTACATTTAGATACCAGTTTTTATGGTCGTATCATTTTATTTTGTTGTATTTATCCGCCACACCTTAAAGGCCAGTCCGTGAAAATATTGTCCGACATTTAACCGGTCCGTGGCGCAAAAAAGGTTGGGGACCTTTATAAACCCACGTGTTGCACTACAGAACAGTAAAAAAAAAAAAAAAAAAAAAAGGTTGATGTTTCTACCCGACCGGAGTGGAGAAGTCGGCATATCGGTTTCCTCTCTTCCTCCAGATTCGGATCAATGTGAACACCGCTAATTAGATCTCTAATTAAACTCCAGCCGGGATGTCCGGGCAGCTCAAAAAAACACGTCTCGGGGTGCTAATTGTGTCCTCTTTACCAGACGAGTGTGGAGCTGTAGCGGTTTTTCTTGTTTTGAACAAGAAAAAAAATCCTCTGGGAGCAATGGAGGTACCGGTATCATTACTGAGCCCAAGTACACAGTAATGCACATTACTTCATGTTGGACTGGAAGTGGAGTTTGATAGAATGTTCATCCTGCAATGCTGTACTATTTATTTTTACAGTGTGTATTCGGTACCCAGTCATCACGGTCCTAAAGAAACCGGATTTCACCACGTTCTTAAGTTTTCGACTCAGGGGCTTTTTCTTTCCGTGGGGACATTTAACAAAAAAAAGCAACGTAAATAATAAAATCAGTAATACGAAACAAAAAGTATATTGAGAAGTACACAAAACTACTGGGAGAACGTCGGAATCTTGAAAATTTACCTCAGACATTTCTATGTTTGTTTGCGATTATACCGAAAAATTGCTTTGGAACTGCGATAAACAAAAATCCACCATTTTGGGGAATGTCGCAAGTCCTGGCACAAGTTGTGAGGCCGGCGTTATCAGAAATGATGAAATATTTGTCGAATAAAACGTAAACAAAGTGGAACGACTCAAACGATACATTTTATCGCCAAAAGTATTAAGACACCCGAAGTTATTTCGGCCGTATGTGGTTCTTTCCATAAGATTTCAATGCAATGTTGTGCAGAAACAGGTTTGAATCTTCTAGTTGAAGTGTGAAGAAAATGTAAAACTATACTAGGCTGAAAAAAAAACATGGGTCCCAATACTTTTAATGGATACCGTGTGCTTTTTTTACAAAAACTTAAAATCTTTGGGGGTCCGGCTGATGGATTTTTGAATTTATGGTCCACACCTTCAGGGTTTCATTCATATGTTTATAGACGATTGTACATCATCGATTTGTATTTCAATCCCTTGATAGCTAGATTAGCCCCTCCCCCCCCGCCCCAGTACACAACACGGGCTACCGATCGCATCCTGGCTCACTGACTCCACTTGAATCGGAAATTTGATTTTCCGCTGAAGCGCTCCGTTAACAGATGGCTGATAGAGATTAAACACTGCAGGGATTTCGGTCTCCATGCTCGATTCCGCCCTGAGCATTATGTCTTCATCGTCGGAACGCATTTATCCCACTTTCTTTCTTTTTTTTTCTCAAGGTGGCTCGGAAAACAATGGTCCCTTTCAAGTACGACGGCAAGCGATCTATTTTTTTTACCGTTCGGATGCGAAATTCCCAACAATAAAGGGACCCTTCGTTTTCATCGCATTGTAGTGCGTGCATGTAGGGGCTTCTGTTTCGAATCAACATTTAAGGGACACGCTAGGCCACACAGAGAGAGCTGTTTTCAGGGTGGGTTTACAGGCAATGGGATGTTAAACGCAGCATCTGCGAACTCTGCGGGCGGTGCTCGCTGAGGGAACGCTGGGAGGTGAGCAGGAGGCTGAGAACTGCACAAAATAAATAAATAAATAAATAAATAAATAAATAAATAAATAACTAAATAAATAAATAGAAAGCAAATTAAAACATAGGCATGTTTTTTTAATGCCTCAGTGAAAAAAAGTTTACGGTCAGGAAGCACTTTTTTTGTTTGTTTGTTTTTAGTATTTTGTGCTAAACTGTCAGGAAACTCTCCGGTGATGTGTGTTCTGTTCATTCTGAGCAAGTTTTTCGGGAAAGGAAAACAAAGCAGTCGTTTATTTGCCTTAGCAGTCAGGAAAAGCAGCAAGGTAAAAAAATGTAAAAAAAATAACAAATAAAATACAAACGTTTAAAATATTATCATTAATTTCCAAAAATCCACTTATACAAACCATTTATTGTCAAAAAGCAAAATATATAAATATTAAGCGACTTTTTTCCCGTTTTTTTTGTTTGCTATTTGTGGGCAGAGCATATGTAGCTACCAACCTCAATCATAATAAATTTTAATAAATTTTATTCAAGTTAAAATAATTATAACAACTATATAATATAGTTATAATTACATAATATATAGCTAAAAATAATATCAAATTATATAGTAATATAACCTTTCAACAAGAAATAAACAAATAGTTTATTATTTACTCATAACAATAAATATTCTACACCTTCAATCTGATTACGGTCTCATTAAAAAATGTGGATTATCTTCATTACAGCAGCTATAAATGGTACTTGTGGTTGTGCAAGTTTGTGTTTGGAGTTGGTAGCCATATTTGAAGGCTGTGGTGTCTTATGGGAAACGGAGTTGAAATGGTTGCTCTTGTGGGCATTTCTATTAAAAGAACCTTCTGACCAATCAGAAGCTAGAATTCCACAGCGTTGTAGCAGAACATATAGCAAATGAGACTCAAGAGACATACAGGCAGTACCTCAATGTTTGGACCCAATGAGAAATCTCCCAAAGCTTTTAAACCATTAACTGTGGAAACCATGACGTTTTTTGACCGCTATCACCATGAACCGTTTCTATCAGTGAACAGTTCATAATCTCAACTACAGCGAATGAACGTTCAGTGTCCCGCCAAATGAGGATGTTCCCTTTTGAGTTTTGGTCCTCACAAGGTTCCTTCCGCATGAAGTCTCAGGGAGTTTTTCCCTCACCACCACATTCACCTACGGCTCACTGATTAGGGATAAAAATATACGGGCAAATGTATGAATTTAACATGTATATTCATAATTAATTGATTTCTGTATAGCTGCTTTGGGACAATGTCCATGCTATACAAAATAGACTGGGATTTAACCCAATCAACTAATCGATTGAATTGTTGGGATGGAATTTCAGATACATTGACCAACCAAAAAGTTCATACCGAAACTGCATCAAGAGCACGAAAACACCACTGGTGTAAAAACCTGTAGAAACACAGCTTTCCGGTTTGCCACCCAATTTTCACTCTTTGTTGGCTGCGGGCTGACACTGTTCCCGCTGTCATATCGTGAGTTGCATTCTGTCTCCTTTCGAGCTTGGAGCGGTTTCTTCGCTCGCTTGATGAAAAATCGGAATGACGCTCAAATTGCTCGGTGTGCGCATCGCTTGCACGATCAGTCAGCCGGAAAACAGGAAGTTTAACCGTTCAACACACGTGCATGTAGATCAGAATCAAGACCCTTCCTATAGTCAGCATACAAGTCCTCAGAATTTTTTGTAATACTTACGTTGTGTGTCCGTAGTTTCTTGGCCGGACAGCCTCCGTCCACCGGGTGGAGCATGTAGTAGAGACGCACTTTGTTCGCATGTTTTCGACTCTGCAAAGGACGAAAACAAAACAAGGTAAGGACACACTATAGGGATCGATACAAGTATTGAAACCGTAAGCCCTTCATTATGAAGACTGTGGAAATTTCGAGCTTCAAATCCATGTTGTTTCAAGGCCTCAACCAATCAGATTGCGACTCGCTTACTCCAAGTCCCTCTAAAAAGCATCCAATAACGTCAGCATCTTCACGTCTTTTGATTAAACAGTCAGAGAGCGCACTAGTCAGAGGTCGAAACCCGCATCGGTAGCAAACTGCACAAGCTCAATTTTATTTGTGAATTTACTTTCGAGGTGAATATCGATGCTTCTGCCAAAGATGATGTATGAGAGTTGTGGCTACAGTGAAAGGAGACTTGTTGAATTGTGTTTATTGGGTCTCTTGCTTTAGTAATGATATTCATTCTCATTGTATGAGATTCCTGGTCCTGATGCAGCGCTCTGTTATACTGCGCTTCTTTATAACACTGATGGTTTCTATAGCCGTGGCATAGGAATGATGATATTAAAAAGTGAATTGACTCAGGTAGGACACCACCGAGGCTCTGTGGGATGATGTATTATCATGTGAAACACTGATGCTGGAGTGAATGAATCCTTCCATCAATAGTAAATAAACATATTTTCCAGAGAAAACTATAATTATAATAAAATGGCTGACTGGCAAATAAATATATTTTAAATATATTTCAACAATCGGAAATAAAAAAAAAAAAAGCAAAAAATGCATATTATATGCGTACATATATTTTACTATATAAAATTTTAGGGTTTTGATTGTTAGATTTGAGAGTTAATTTTAGGGTTTTCTAGCTTTTTTATTTTATTACATTACATGTCAGTTCTTTTATTAAAATTAATTTTTATCTCAGAATAAAATTTATTTTTTTCGTCATTTAATAAAGATTTATAACATCTATAAAATATGTACAGAAAAAGCCTCTATTATATATATATATATTATAGAAATGACATGTAATGTAATAAAAAAAGCAGTATATAAATATTATATATATATATATATATATCTTTCTGAAATATGAATTTTTAAGAAAATAAGGAAAAATTTTCACAATATTATATATATAATGCATACAAGATTTAGTTTTTAATATGAGCATTAAAAGTGGATAGAAGGATAAAGTTTAATAGTTCATACAAAGTGCACGAATGTCGAGACAGTGATTACAGTGAATGCAGTTTGATCTTCACAGCAGTATGATGAGGCTAGACTAAATCGGTTGTTCACAGCACGCCTATCTTTTATTTCTTTATTTTTGGGCTCGCACCATTTCCAGACATTCTCTTTGTTGCAAAGTGTGAAACTATCCAGCCGACATCAATGGACAGGCTGTGAAAATGACAAAATAAACTGTCCTTTGGCGAGATAATGATTTTAGTTCTGCTAACTGGGACCGAATGAATAATATGCACAGCTGGGAATGGAGGGGTGGGGTGAGAAAAGGGAGAGAGAGAGAGAGAGAGAGAGAGAGAGCGAGAGAGAGAGAGAGAGAGAGAGAGAGAGAGAGAGAAAAAAAAAGAAATTATCGCAGCCACTATTATTGCCCTATGGATCACCAATGTGTCAATGTTTTCAGGCGGATGTGGCATGGCTGCGGCGACACGCAAAATCGATTCACACCCTTGGTTTATGTGAAAGTCAAGTCATTTGACGAGTATATATATATATGGAAAAGTTATTAAAAGTTATTATGTTTAATGAGTTCCAACTCGAATCACACTTGCAGTCTTAAAGAAGCAATCAAAACCAGGAAACTGCTAAAATCTTTGAGAGAGGGTACAAATACCAGAGAATGGGGAGTCAGACCATCAAACCAACAGATGCTACACATGTTCACTCTGTGGTATATGGATTATGGAGTACTGTAGTTCTCAAAAAGGGGTCTGTGATACACAGCCAGATGGACTTTCGCCCAGTTCGGATCAGGAGCCGGAGTGCATCTGGCTGCAAACCCTTTGTTGATGGTATAGAGCTCAATGGATGTGTTATTTACATTTATGTTTGTAGCATTTAGAACGAGTTAAATCATCTCATTTATTCGTTTGAGCATTTGAGAGGCCCAGCAACAGCAGACTGGTGGTGCTGGGATTTGACCTTCTAGGTATGGAAATGATGTACCAATGTAACCCTTTGTTGTCATGGCGAGATCGGTTTAATGGCTTCATCTACCATGTAGATTGACACCTAGACACCGCCCCCTGCTGTTTCTAGGATCTTCTCAGGATACGTATTAGAACACTGTTAACTCCTGCCATCTTTGCTTTGGTCAAAGGGCATGGTCAAAAAGGAAATTCTGGGACATCTGGGTAAATGATTCGGCTTTGCCTCAAATCCAAGGTCCAAAGGGGAAGTGTGTGAAAAATGGTACTTGCAAAACATCAGGTATAATTCTGGTTCACACCACTTATGGAGTTTAACCATAATCCTAAAAAACCCAATCTGGTGAATAAAGTCTGATTATATGAACCAGGTCTATAGAATTTAACGTAATTCTTTGTGATGGGTTGTATCGAGAAACAACGTAGGTAGGTAACTGATACCGCAGATCAATACGATAGAAGCAATCAGGCAAATCAAGTCTGATTATCCGAAGCAGGTCTATTGGATTAGGCTTTACTTGGAAGTCTGAGAGATGGGATATATCCCAAAACAAGGTTGGTGATCAATACCTTATACCATACTGGTTACCGTTGTTGATTGAGGATCGATGCTGATCGCAAGCACGTGTCAGGAATACAGTATGACTTGAACAAGACCTGAATAAACCAATTTGAAAAAAACATGACTCCACTCAAAGTTATTTTGCAGCCACTGAAACTTCGAAACCTGAGTCAGCAAATCTGCCGGTAGCCCCTATGCGGCTGTTCCACTCAGGAAAAGCCACTTCCTGTCGCTCGCATTTTACAGACGACATCCATCTGTGAAAGAGATGGAAGCGGTTGGATCGCAGGAGAAGAACTTGTGTTTGTAACACTCGGAATTCATTTTGAAAGTCAAAACACGTGGAGTATTCCGTTAGGTCCCCCTACATCATACTCAAAATGTTCATATGTTTGTTTTTTAAATAAAGATGTAAAATATAAGTGGTTGTAATACTTTGGTGCTCAAAGGACATTCAGATTTCTGTTGAGTAAATGCTTTATTCCACCAGGTACAATGTATGCGGGAGAGGTTGGGATTAGTCAGAATTCATCTGGGAACGAGTGGGATTCAGAATTCCGTTGGAAGTGGGTTTGTGTGGGATTTAATCTTGATTGAACTCATTAGCTGGAGTTTATCTTCCAATTATCATAGATGACTTAAGTTTTCTTTTCTTTTGGGAGTCTTAGGTTAGGTAGGATGGCAATTTAATGTCATATGAAAAACCTTGACATTGAAGGTTAAGGTTGACAAACTGAGGGAATCGGAAAAACCATTTGGAGAATAATTCCTGTTTCCAGATTCACATCTACACCTGTGTAGAAATAAATAAAACCAAGGTCTGCAATGCATCAAATGTGGCTTGGTCTAATGTCAATAAGCATATAAAACTAAAAGTTACAAACCATGTCAAAACTAAACAGGTTCATTCAAGTTTATAGCCAATAAGTATACGTTCTGGGGGGCAAGATCCTTGTTCGTGATGGCAACTGTATCTCAAATAACTGCTCTTTAGCATCCGAGGCAAGCGGAAAAGCAACTGATAAATGTGCAATCCTTGAGGCAGATGCATTAAATCGTACAGTTTTTTCCGAGGAGTGTGTGTGAGTAGCTGGGATGACATTCATCTGTATAAATCACTGTATAGATTTCCTTCTTCAGTCTAGTCCGAAGTCAATAATGTCAGCACAACTGTGATTTTGTCCTGGTCATACATTCTCAGTGTCTCTTTTCCATTTTGTCATTGTCCTCCAATTTTCCACTATATTGTTCTTTTCTGTCTACCTCGATGTTTTTGCTGATGTTGTTGTAATATGTGTTTTCCTTGGAACTCCAAGCATAGATAGAGCACACACACCCACCCGCTGTGATGTCCGTATCCGAACCATGACCACAGAGGTAATAAAATGCGGTATGTCAGCTGTTTGGGCTCAGTCAAGACAGTACACTTTCCCTGCTGAATTTAAAGATGAATGGACATCAAGGCTGCCTGAGTTGACAGCAGTTCGGGGTGCTGGAACACGGTTTGGTTCGGCCTTCTAACGGGATCCCTGCGACTTTCATAGTGGTGGTCCTGAAAAATACCATGCCTGTAAACAGAATGGCGTATTCCTAGAAGTCGTCAATAAAATCCATGAGATTCATTAAAGCTCAGCTGAGCCCATGCTCTATTCGTCCAGACTTCGCTTGCTGTTACCCCCACCACCAGAGCTTCAATAGTCACTGTGTGACTACGATAAGGGAGATCTCAAATTGAAAAAGGGAGGGAAAAAGGTCAGACCCGGCCTTGTCTTGTTAGCGAGTCTGACTTTTTGTCACAAAACGTCACCGTGCAGTAAAAGGCCTGACTGACATTTTAAATGCCCTACAAATCTTTTCCCCAAAGACCCAATGGGACTCTATGAGGATGCACCTTTTAAACCAATGGAAAGGAATGTCTAGATAATCCGTAAATTATAGAGAAAAAGTCTCAAGCACAGACTAAGGCCTGGGTTGGATTTGATTCCAATCCAAACACAAATTTGTAAGTGGACTAAAAAGTAACCAGGAATGTAAATATAAACCAGCACTAGAAGCAGTAATGTAATAATGAAATAAAGAGTTTACAGCAAACCAGGAGATCAGTTTAAACAATTGACAATTCTGATAAATGCAGAACCAATTGACGGTACAGATAAACAGAGGTGTAAAGAGTGCCTGAAAATCATACTTGAGTAAAAGTATCAATACCTTACTGTAAAACTACATTACAAGCTACAAACCAACAATTCCAATATAACTAGAGTAAAAGTCTTCAAGTATCTGATTCGAATTGTACTTGAGTATTTGAGTCCAAGACATACTGTATGTTGATTAAAAAAAAAACATTCAACATGCCAGAATTAAAGAAGTCATACAAAACAAAAAGACAAAGTAGTAAAGCAATCTTTCAAAAAGGTATTTTCCATTAACAAATTAAATGACGGTATCGTGTCACAGAAGAAGCATTTTTAGGGCTTAAACGAGACAGTAGCTCGCTGATTCTAATTGATTGGAAAAAGGAGAAGCGGCGTTAGAATTCAATGGACGAACACATCATTTGAGATAAAGCAAAAGCAAATATTCAGAGCTGACTGGGATTTGATGCAGCTCTCAGTCTCAGAACTAATACGCACTACTTTTATTCAACTTCAACAAAAGCAGGTTTTCAAGTTTTTTTCTGAATTGATTTTTTTTTTCGGACTGAAAATGAGGGCAGCAGTGCTAAAAAGTCGCTCAGCAGATGGGGAGTGCTGAGCCTTAATGACATCTTCAACAGAGGTGCAAAATGTAATTGCTAATGGTCATTGCCGATTAAAATAGAGTGGAGTTAAAAAAAAATAATAATAATCTATTAAATCATAAATGAAAAACTAGAAAGTGGCCAATCATCACTTAAATACATTAACAAAGTAATTTTACTCCAAAACGTGACACCACTGCAGAGAAGTGAATAGTGAACGGAAAGATATTTGGATCAGGACAATATAGGAAGTTCTAATAACGGCCATTAAAGCAACAATTTTTACACACCACCAGACAGACATTTCCCTGCCCAAAACTATTTAACTGAGCAAAAAGCGTGTCAATCTCAAGGAACTGTATTTAGAAATTGCTCAATTATTGCAACCAATAATCTCAATTGGTTTTGGTTAATGTTTCTAATAGGGAACGTTTAAGTGACATTAAAGAAGTGTCGGGCTTTGGAGGAGTTAATACGTTTTTGTTCGTGATGGGAATTCAAGATGGAAGGCTTTCTTTAGAATGTAATTTACAAAAAAAATAAAATCATGCATTCAAAAGTTTATTGTTGCTTTAATGCTATTTGAATAGTGAACATTTCCCAACATGAATGTAATGAAAAATTTAGTTTTATTCCTTAGTTAAATCCAACTGAAAGGTGATCTAAAACAATATATATATATATTGTATTTTATTAGAATTTTTGAATAGGATTATTATTCCAATTTTATATTACTTATTTATATAGCCAGAGATACAAGCAATGAGTTGTCCTTGAAAACCAGGTCACAGAGGCTACAAATTTGACATTTGGCTTCTTTGAATGCCTGGTTTTTCAACCTGAGAGAAAACATGGCCATAAAAGATACTCGATATAAAGGACCTGAACATTTCCCACAGTACATGTTTTAGCTCACCTAGATCTTGAACATTTTTAGATCTATGGCATTTTGTTTATCAGAGAAGTTTACCGAAGTACACATGAATAAACCAACAAAAAAGCAATAAAAAGTTCCTCAATAATAAATTCCTCGTCATAACAAAATGTCTTCATAACTGACAGACAACCAGCAGGGAACCTTTCTTCAAACAGAGGCTTGCATTAGCATCTTGGTTAATATTCTGTGGAAGTCTAGGACATAAACTCCACCATGATGCCCAGGGACTTGCTGTTTATTCCCAGTGGCTTTGGGGGGGGATCGTTTTCCATTTAATAGCACTCACTCTCCTTTCTATTTGTTTCCCACTTAGCGTCAAAAGAAGTTTTTATTAGCTTTACCAAAACGGAAAGGAATTGCTTTCTGCCCGCAAGGTTTTTACGGAAGTAAACACGCATAAGTCTGTTTTAAAAAGGGATTTTTATGACAGCTTCAACGCAGGTACAGGCAGAAGGCTTTTGTTTTCCATCGATGTGAAAATGTTTGTACTTTAACCAGGGATGAGGTTCAAAAAGAAATGTTGCCTTGTGCTGTGTGGGAAGTTTGAATCACAAACATCATGCTAGCGATCTGTCATGCTAACAAAAATAGTAGCCGCTAGTCAGCGACCGTTCTACCATTCAGAAAGTAAACAAAAGCAAACTGTTCAGCGAAAGAGAAATAAATAAATAACTAAACACTCCCAGAAAATACAGACTGACTGAAAATACAAATCGGGTCAGTGTAATTAGCGGGGGGAAAAGTTTCAGCGTCCCTGCAGGCAGCGAAGCAGCTCGCTATATTGTTTTAAATAGTATTGAAATAGTAGTCCAGCTCTTCTCTAATGGGCTGTTCATTATCCATGAAAACAGAAATTAATGAGCTGATGATGATGACGACGATCTTTCTCACTTTTTTTTGGTTTCTAGGTAACACGACACTGTGTTTTCATCCGTCAGTCATTTAAGTAATGAAGTTGGTGAGGGTATTGGATGAATACCTTACATTTAATGTTTATGAAGGTCCCCATTCCAGATTTAGTCCCCATTCGCTCGCATAATAACTTCCATTCCTCTGGAAAGATGTTACAATAGATTTGAGTTCATTCATCCATAAAAGCGTTAGCAAAGTCAGGTACTGATAAGAGTGAGGGAGAACCATATTAAGCCCAATCTCTTTGCTGCAAAAAGGTTGGGTCTCCTGTTTCAAACGAAGGGAAAATCTCATTTGACCACGTCCGAAGACAGCCGATACAATTGTGTTCCTCCAAAATTGTTGGCAAGAACCACATATGGTTGGAAAAATCCCAATAAATCTGTCTAACCTACTTAGAAGGCTTATGTTCCATTATATAGATGACTCAAAAGATAGCTGTTTAATGTCAATGCTGAAAAATAAAATGAGTCAGCATGACTCCTCTTTTCATGCTGGATGATGCGTGTAATTGCGTTTGATTAGCGCTGGGGAAGGGATCTCGGAAGGGCACGTCTTTAGAACGCACGCATCGTCAAGCCGTGGACAAAACAGCGCTAATAAGGAAATAGGGCTTCCATTGATTACGTGTGTCAGAAGAGTTTTTCAATTATTAGAAACCAAGATTGGACGCACAATGTGTCTTATGAAAAAAAAAAGTCGCCGGAAGTTTCTTTTCCGAGTTTCATCTGTAATACTGAGCGAGTGCTTCTTGGATTGGCGCAGAACTTAAGACAAATCAACTTTTTTTAGCAATATATGATGGAATCATTACCAACATGCCCATTTCAATGGGATCTTCTGTATGTTTATATAGTAAACTACTACTTGTGTATTACTTGGGGTCATATCTCCTGCTTGTTTTACAGAAGGTAGGAATTTCTCCTGGCTTGTACACAGTCTGTAAAAAATACAGACTCGCATGACAGATTACTCAGACTATTACTCTATGTTCCGCCTTCTCCCCATGTGAAACTAATCCCCGTCTGAAGAGCATCCATCTCCCCCCAAGAAAAAGCCCTTATCCTCCCTGCTCTGCACCATTTTACCTCTGTTCCTCCAGCACTGCTTGACTGATCCTACCATCTCTGAGGGCATGCCTCAAGACTCGTCTCTTGTTCTGGTGCTTCGAAAGAACTTTCCCTCGATTTCCGAACAGCTCAGTCAAAAGAAACGTACAAATGCCTCTACGAATAAAAGTCCGCTTCGACCCAAGCCATTTCCGCTTTATAAAACGTCGCAAAGCCTCCGTTTTTGACTGACAACGGCGCCTCCGTGTGGACAGAGGGACAAAACGGAGAAGAATATATGTGTTTTTTAAACGAAAATGTATTAGTGTGGACGTGGCCTTAGTGACTAATAGCTACTGAACGCTGAAAATCTTGTGTGTATTTGGCGAGGTAAAAGATCAAAAGACAAAATGGTCAAACGGCATCTGTCAAAACTTTAGAAACTCCTTTTTATCGTTTCTGGTTGCACGCATGGTGAAATTGTTTCTATTCAAATTGCGTAAAACATCTGACAGAAGAAGGAAGAAGGTTCTATGGACAGATGAATCTAAATGAGTCTGCCTGATGCTGTGAATGGAAATCTAAATGTAATAGTAATAAAGACTATGCTAGGTTATAGAGCCATTACTACACTCAGCATTAATCGATTTGTTGAGGCTTAATTCCAAAATCACACACACATACACTTAACATATAAGCCTGCTATGTTTTCAGTCAAATGTCAGAACGTGCGCCTTGTTTTCCTTTCCAAGCGATTAGAATCAGCCATCTACCTTGTCGTCTAAGCCCCGACAAGCGCAAACACTTTGATCTCTTTTCTGGGTTCTGCGGCAGTGATTTTTTTTCCGTCTTGTTGCTCAGGCAGCCCCTTTTTAAAGCAGAGCTCTCTGCAGGAGCCATAATGCCTTTTAGGTTATCACTTTGATATTGTCAAGGACATGCCACAAACACACACACAAAAACACTCACAAAACTCAACATACCGCACATGTAGGTTCATTTCATATACTGTTAGTAGAGGTCGACCGATTCATTGGTTCTGCCGTTAGTTTTTCCGGGTTGCGGCCTCAAAGGTCTGCCGTTATTATACAATATGAAAGAGGCCTCTAGAGGCAAATCACTGGCCCCACATGCTGTCTGTTTTGACCGGTGTGACTAATTATATTCATAATAATTTAATTGAGAACATGTTCATGATTCATTACTGTTTTTATTTATTTATTTTTCTAAAAAAGTTCAGGAGTCTTTTACATTGTGTTTTTTTTTTAACCAGTATCCATTTGAAAAAATATTGTTTGATTGATCAGGTAATAGTGAGTATGATCCAACCTAGCTATCAGTATCGGTAAAATCCACTATTGGTTGACCTACATTGGATACCATTCTGTCTGTCTGTCGTCTTCTTCTACTTATTTGGCTTCTTCCATTAGGGGTTCCTAACTCTAGATCATCTGTCTAGAACCCCCTGTCCTCTACATCTGCCTCTTTTAACCCAACCACCTGCATGTCCTCCTCCACCACATCCATAAACTTCCTCTTTGGCCTTCCTCTTTTCCTCCTTCCTGATGGCTCCATCCTCAGCATTCTCCTACTGATATACCTCATGTACCTCCTCTGCACATGTCCAAACCATCTCGCCTCCCTCACCTTGTCTCCAAAACGTCCTACATGCGCTGTCCCTCTAATTAACTAATTTCTAATCCTGTCCATCCTCGTCACTCATAATAAAAACCCCTTCTCTGCTACCTCCAGCTCACCTTCTGTCTTTTTCTCAATGCCAATGTCTCTAAACCATACAACTTCACAGGTCTCACCACAGTCCTATTAACTTTCCCTTTCACTCTCACAGATACTCTTCTATCACAAATCACTCCTGTCACTCTTCATGCACCCACTCCACCCTGCCTGCACTCTTTTCTTCACTTCCCTAACACACTCTCCATTACTTTGCACTGATGACCCCAGGTACCTTAACTCCTCCACCTTCTCCACCTCTTCTCCCTGCAACCGCACCACTCCACTGCCCTCCCTCTCATTCACACACATGTACTCTGTTTTACTCCTACTGACTTTCATTCCCCTTCTCTCCAGCGCGTACCTCCACTTCTCCAGGCTCTTCTCAACCTGATCCCTACTCTCACCACAAATCACAATATCGTCCGCAAACATCATAGTCCATGGAGACTCCTGTCTGACCTTGTCCGTCAACCTGTCCATCACCACTGCAAACAGAAAAGGGCTCAGAGCCGATCCTTTATGCAGTTCAACCTCCACCTTGAACCAGTCTGTTGTTTCTACTGCACACTTCACTGCTGTCACACATGTCCCACATACTTCTCTGCTACACCTGACTTCCTCATAAAAAAAACGTCTCTCTCCACCCTGTCGTACGCTTTCTTTAAATCCACAAACACACAATGCAACTCCTTCTGACCTTCTTTATACTTCTCTATCAACATTTTAAAAGCTGCCATTCTGTCTGTATAACTAATTAATTAAGTGGCTAAAAAGTGGCCTTAATGGTCACATCCTGTAACAATCTCTTGACTGTAAAAGCAACTATAGAACAATTCTTCTCCAGACATCCTTCTGAAGCAGACGCTTCGGTTTCTTCTTCCTCACGTGATCACTTGGCCTGTGTCATTACCCAGCTGATGATCAGTGCAGCTTTTAAATCGTCCTCCCTCAGAGTGGCCGTGGCCATGACCATCATTTTCTTCTCGATCGTCGAGGAGTTTCCCTGAACCTCCTCCGCATATTAGGCGCCTGCGCAGCCGTAACCGTCATACGGCCTTCGCTCTGGATGCGATCATTTGAATGCAGCAGATGTTCACATTATTCCTCCCACGACATTACAGAACAGAAAAAAAACCCTGAGCTTAATACAGAACAAACCAGTGATAATTGGGTTTCTTGCGGGGTTCTTGGGGTTCCAGCATGACAGTGCCCCTATGAACAAAGCCAGCTCCATGAAGATATGCTTTCCGTCTGTAGTGTGTGGAAGATCTTGATTGGCTTGCTATAAAGCTCGGACCTCAACCCTAGAGATTCGGAATGCTGACTGCACCAAATGCCTCTCACCTGTATTACCTGACTTTGCTAACACCTTGGGCCTGAATCACCACACATCTGCACCAAATATCTTCCTAGAAGAGTGGAGCTTAATGTCAACAGTCTACTACAATAGTTCAGGACCATACCAATGATTAACTGTAATAAATGGACAGATTTGGATGGTTTCCTCTCAAGGTTTTTTCCTCAGGCCATCTCAAGGAGTTTTTCCTTGCCACAGTTGACACTGGCTCCGTGCTTTGAGACAATGTTCATTGTTCAAATCGCTATCCAAAGAAAACTGAATTGAAATATGGAATGGGATGTTTAAAATAAAGCACATACCACTTTTCATACTCAGGTGTCCACAATCTTTTTTTCCACATATTGTCTATATTTGTGCTATATATAAGTGCTGCGGTATTACAAAGCTTTTAAAGATACATGTTGATTCTACATAGGATTCACACGTCTCTTTGTTTTATCCGCTCAGAGGTTTTCCCCAAGCGGCTTCTTGTCTTGAAAGAAAAACAAAAAACGATCGATCCATATTAGTGTTTCAAAACAGTCTAGACTCATTTGTTTGATTTTCTTCAAAACACACACACAGTCATTCACTGACAGAAAAATACGTCAAATATCTTCTGCTAATGTTTCTCATGGTTCATAACAGTCCCTGATGGCTCAGCTGTGAGAAAAAAAAAAAAAAAAAAAACGTGCTTTGAAGACAAAACGTAGTACGACCTTTAATGAGTCACTCGTATGACCTTGAAAGAGGATTGTTTTAGACATATGAGAGCTAAAAGGGTGTGTAAAAGAGCATTGAAATAAAAATATAATATTTTTTATACACATGCACATTGTATGCCCAAAAGTATTTGGACATCACAACGTTTGAATGCACATAACTGTATAGCGATCGACCAAACCTGCTCAAGCATGACAATGCACAATGCACAAAGCCAGCTCCATGAAGATCTGCGTTACATGTGTGTGGAAGATCTTCTGCTATAGAGCTCAGCCCTATTGACCTGAAACGATGTGTGCACCCCAGGCCTTCTCACCTACTCCAGGACCTGAATTTACTAACACCCTTGTGGCTGAATCAGCACAAATCTCTAGTGGAACATCTTCCCAGAAGACTTGAGGTTATTCGAACAAGAAATGGGAATGTGGGATGGGATGCTAAAAAACAATCTTTTGCACATTTCTCAGGTAAAACTCTGAGGTAAAAATCGAACAGAAAACAGATGCGATTTCAGAATGACGGACAGACTGGAAGAAACGAGTCCTGACCTCGTAGTGTGCCACTCTCTGAGACTCGGAGATGAGCTGTGCGCTGCACACTTTGCAGTAGGTGTCCGTGAAAAGGCCCTGATCGACTTCTGTTGACTTCATCTGAAAGAAAAAGACAGAAAACCGGACATTGCGTGTCACTTAGCGAAAGGAACCAGAACGCGTGGTCTTTTTTTCATTATCAAAAGATTATTAATCGCTTATTATCTCCAGTGTCGATATACTTTACACTAGATGTTGACCGATAAGTGGACTTTAACAATACCGATAGCTTGGTTGGATCGTATTTGCCGATAAACGATTAATCAACTCATAGTTTTCTAAAATGGATACTGGAAAATAAAATAAAATAAAAAAAATATATACAAATATATATATATATATATATATATATATATATATATATATATATATATATATATATATATATATATATATATAAAAATAAGAAGAAAATTAAAAGACATGTTCAAGCAGCATGTGGCAGTGACAATGATTCGCCTCTAGAGGCCGCTCTCGAAATGACAGCAGACCAGCACCCGGAAAAACTAGTGGTTTCGGTGGCGATTAATCAGAAAAGTAAGCAAATTTGTAGGAGAAAAAAGTAGTATGTGAAAATAATCTTCTAACAAACTTAGAATTATATTAATTTGCAAGGTCCAGCTATTTAGCTAGAATTTTCAATATCTTCAACTACACTATATAAGTAAATATTTGTGGACAATTGACCATTAGATCTTTTTGCACATCTTATTCTAAATTAGACCACATTTGCTGCTATAAACAACCGCCACTATTCTGGGGAGATGTTCCAACAGATTTTGTAGATTTGTTCTTATTCAGCCACAAGGGCATTGAATCAGGCACTGATGTAGATGAGGTGGCCTGTGGTGCAGTCTGCATTCCAGTTCATCCCAAAGACGTTCAATAGGGTCAGTTGAGATCAGTTAAGGTATAACAGGTCACTCAAGATCTTCTACACACTGCCAACCAATGTAAAGCATATCTGGGGACATCCTATTCAATTTTGTGCCTTTAATTTTGTTCTAACATTCTAGGAAAGAACCTCGTATGGATGGAAAAATCAGGTCCATATAGTGTAGGTTTCTGCACATTGACTGCATGTTTGTGTACAACATTGTTGATGTTTGCAGTCAGCTGCCTCTAAGCAGGCTTTTATCCACTGTTCCATGCTGAACACCTGTCCAAGACGGATTTCGCCAATTTTCGTCTACGAGTAAGAAGGAAAAAAAAAAAAACATGGCAATAAAACAGCACATTTTGTAACATATTCATCTGCCCTTCATACAAGTGCATGAAGAGCATGTGGACATCACAGCAAGGAAGCGAGCATGAGCGTGGCAGGGCTGGCAGATGTTCAGAAGTCTTTCTGCCTTCCGAACATCCGATGAATTCCCAAAAAAAAAAAAAAAAACGTTTACTTGATTCGGGTGGAGAGGTTACTGCATCATTAAAGACGCTATAAACGGTGATGAAACTTTGTGTTTAAGTTTTTCAGACTTCTCTCCATGATTGTGTGCATTTCGAAAAAGGACACGTTGGATTACAAGGTCTTATTACTGCTTTGAAATCGTTTTATTGTCGCTGAAATGGAAGAAAAACACGAAAATACATGGTTTATAAAAGAATCTGTTCGAGCTGCTGTGAGTCACACTGACAGTCCTGCGTCATGAACATTGGTTATGGAAACTGACAGGAAATTGTCCTAATTGGCTCATAGCTCATACTCCAGCTGAGATATAAATGTCATCGTGTCCTGCCTTTACGCACAAAACAAATCGGATCGCTTTTTTCCTGTAGTTTTCTTGAAAGATAATGGATGATATTCTGTTGATATAACTTTGTCAAGAAATTGACCTTATTATCCAGTTGTTTGACTAGAGAAGTACCAACTAGTAGTGACTAACAACAGGGTCTTGAATCGAAACATATTCTGATGCCATAGCTTAGTCCTTTTTATTAAGATAGCTAGCTATAGTTAGCTGAGGGATCTAATGTAACAACCAAAATGTTTCGCTCTTTTCCAGGTAGTGAAGTATTTTTTATTTTCCTTCCTCCTAATTCCTTCCTGTATTGAAGTAAATTTTTTGAGTATCAGTACTTTCAGTTTTTTCATTGTTGAAAAATTTTTACCTCAATACTTTTTAATAATGTTACTTTTTTACTTCACAACGTTTTCAAATAACAAACCGTTCCTCACTACGATGAAGTGAAAACACAAACCGTTGTCCATACTTCATATGTAAGCAAATAATCCTCCGAGTGATGAATGCTTGAGACACCAATAGTGTAATTTATAGGGATGGGTACTGAGAAGCTATTTTTTTTGGACCAGTGCACAATTGGGTCAATATCGGTGTACCAATACGCCTCAGGATAACGTCTCAGACCATGAGAAACAAAGATTGAACTCTTTGGTCGTGAAACTGACACAAAAAGCAACACAAAAAAAAAAAATACTTTAACAAACAGCATGTGGCAGTGATAGTGATTCGCCTCTAGAGGCCGCTCTCGAAAGGTCCAGCTATTTACCTAGGATTTTCAATATCTTCAACTACACTATATAGGGAAAGATTTGTGGACAGCTTTGCAAATTCGAATGATGTCTGCTCAACGTACGTTTGATATCCATGTGCAACACATAATATAATTAAACATTTAGAAGAAAAAAAAAGAAAAAAAAAACACCATCTTCCTCAAGCAATGCGCTGCATTTAATGCGTCTCACGCAGACAACTCCAACTCCATTGCCTCAAGCGAAGGTAACATTTATTATTAAAAAAATAAGTTTTTAGTTAGTACTAGTAGTCTTTTGAGACACCACATCAGGTATAAAATGTGAATCCTAATACGAGTAATCCCACAGAAAACGCTAGGCTAGCAAGGTTTTCACCCTCAGTAAGACACCCATGAGACACCCAGGAGCAGCCCATTTGCCAGAGTGTCACAGTGCGGTCACTAAATTTATAGTGAAAGATTTATTGCCCTTCACTATGATGGAGTCAAACTGGTTCGGGTATAACAGACAATAGAAAATTTCGCTAGTTTTGTCCATGTTTAAATTGGATTTTTATTCCAGTCTGAATCCTGACCAGTTGATGGTCAACTTTCTTACATGAAATGGAGTTTTCAGTAGTGGCTACTCAAACAGGAGGTCTAAAAAAAGATTTCCAAACCCCAAACACGCAGATTTTTCTTTTTTAAATACTAAAGGATGATGATTCATTTTGAAGTGGCACAGTTTCTGAAAGAGGCCTTGAATATCATACCAGCGCAAGTCCAGCCGACGAAGCCGTAAAGAAAGCTGCGAGCTCGAGAAGCAATCAGTGGAAAAGCTCAGAAGCCGAAGGAACGCACGCCCACGCAGAAACACCATCACTACTTTGTGATGTGATGCTTGTGGTGCTGTGAAAGCAACTGCTGAGCTGAGTGAAGATCTCTACGCGTCTCCTTCTTGACACGTACGCAGAATACCGACTTTTTTATTGCTGATGTCCCGGTGTCCCTGTTGAGCTCATTAGCATTCGGTGGCATAACATTAGAGGAGGAATAAAGCGAAAAGAGACGACCAAGAGGGACAGAAAAAAGGAAAGCAAATCAAAGGAAAGATTTTACAATCCTCTATTCTCATGGCAGGGGTTTGTGATGTAAAAGTAATGAAACCGAGATACCAATTATTTAAATAATATATATATAATATATATTAAGTACAATAAACTAGTTGCTACTAGTGCAAATGTGCAACCCCCTAAACTTAGTTGAAGCATCGCCATGACTGGATCCAAGATTGGCTTCATGTCGCTCCACAGATGTTTAGCTAGATCCGATCTCTGGGTTTTGGCTTCATTCAAAAACACTGACCTTCATTTGGATGACTCTTTTCCCTGGTGAATAGGGCGTGTGATTTTGATCATCGTTTTGTGCTCGAACGTGAAATTCCTTTTCATCTCCACCTCGCTCGATTCATGATTCCCTTCACCTCGACTGTCTAAGTGCATCAGACAAAAGATTATTCCTAGGCAACGGTGATGAAACCTAATAAGTCGTTCAGGTGGCATCTGTCAGGTATGAAGCCAAGAGAAGCAGCAGCCAATCAGGAAAGGATACATGACATCAGCAACTTAGGTACACCTTTGGCATACACCTAGAACTACAATTCCCCCTTTAAGGTACTAGGCAGGAATTGTAACTTTGAAATACTGTAAACTTTTCATTTATCATAATGGCAAAACCTTGATTTTACCCTTGAAGTATTGGGTAGACACATTGTTTGCCTTGATGCTTCGTTTAGTTCGTTTAACTAAACACGGAGCACTGCGTTTCCCCACGGACCATTCTTACTGACGCACCAACCATTGTGTGAAAAGTGCCGTACACACAAAACGAGGCTGAAAACATTTATACATAAGATCCATAAAAATTTAACACAGAAGACGCTGCAGAATGAAAAATGGAGGGAAAACAGAGAAGGATGAAAAGAAGATTTAGGCCAAAGAACACAACAGAACGTTTCCACAGCTTGGGATCGTTTCAAGCTAAAACTTAAAAACATCATTTTAATGTAATTTATTTTATAAATAAATTTTATAAATTACAATATAATGGTGCTTTATGTTTTGATGTAATTTATTTTATATATAACATAAAATAAATTATATATTATATATTTATATTATAATTTGAAGTAGATTTTGATATTTTAATTTCAATTTTTTATTGATATATTTGTATTCCCATTTTGATGTAATATGGAAATTAAATGCACTAAATTGGTTTAGTTTCTTTTTTTTTTTTTTACAAATATTCTTGTATGCAATTTTAGCGGTAAAAATGTTAATTTGTTTAACTTTTTTGTTACTTGTTAATTTTAAGAAACCCGTCTTATTTTCTCTTGTATATTTAGAATTGCGCTTTAATAAAGAAAACGATGGTAGGAGTGTGTAAACTTTCAATAAAAAAAATTCAGTTTAGCTGTTTAGATATATATTTTCCAACATCTGTACATTTGTATATTTGTTGTTCAAAGTAAACGTGGTTGAATATTTAAAAAAAATAAAATATGCAAATGTCTCCTTTATGAATATTCATGAATATAACTCCCAATCCTCCTTTACTCTTCGTTTTTGGCTTTGTTTAAACAATCCGCTCTCATTTGAAAAGATAAAAAAATTAATTTGAGTGATGTTCAAGTCTTGGACTTGGATGTACGCTTCGGCTCATCGTCTTGTTCCAATGAGCCACGGTCCGGGCGGAATTACATGCCGTAAATTGAGGTGCGGAATATGCTGATTTTGTTCACTTTCCGAAATAAGTGTCCAACTTTCCCTGCTAAAAAAACAACCGCAAACCATTAAGCTTCCACCTCCATGTTTGACTGTGGGATTGAGGCAGTCTAACATCATCTTTCCTGTCTTCCGTCTTACACAAGTTTGAGCCATAAATGTTTAATTTGGACTCATCAGTCCGTAAACTTTCTTCCAGTCTTTCCAGAGCCAAGTTTGTTGCAGGTAATTAAAAAAGGAGCCTGTATGTGTCATAAATATGATAAAATAATAGTTTTTACTGCTTACTAAAATATACAAGAGACGAATACCACGGAGAAAACCAACCTCTCACTGAGATCGAAGCAATAAAATTTTTATGCAAATGTCGCTTGTCAGTAGAGCAGAAAGAAAAACATGTATCATGAGTTATGAGGAAGACAAATGGTCCTGAGGCAAGTGACAGATATCTAAACCTGCAAACCTGAAGCGTTCGTGTCACCTGGCTCCTGCGGGAAAGAAAAGGAAGGCGCAAAAGCACGGAGCAAACGACAGATAAAGGAGTGAAGGATGAAAGAAAGACGGATAGATATATAAAAGTCACGAACGGAAGGAAGACGACGATGAAGCCTTCGGAAAAGGCTTTGTGCATTTTTTTTTTCGGAAATAGAGACGCTCAGCCAGAGCTGTCATTCCGTTCAGCACAGATCTTCACACACACACACGCACGCACACACACAATTTAGAGATAATCATAAAAATGCACATTAAACCCATATAGCATTCCCTAAACTCTTTCTGCCTTTATGGAAAACATGCGAAGAACGCAGGAAAGAGAATTAACCCTATTCTCCTTCCATCACTGAATGTTTTTTCTGTCTTTTTGTCAGGAATCAGCCTTAGCAACACCTCAGAAATATTATTCAGGAAATGTACAGGTGGTATGGGCTGTAGGAAAAGTGAGAAGAGAGACGAAAATGCAATGCGGCGGTTCTTTCCTGTGTCCAGCAGCAACTTTTTGCACCTCGAAGTGTCTATAAGACTCCTAGAAACTCTTCTGAATGTCAGGAATAGATGCTAATCCCCTCCTCCACCTCTTTTATGCTGAAGAACTAAAGAAACAAACGAGTGTAAATGCTAGGGAGCCTATTTTTTGTTTCCAGTCATACAGCAGGTGCTGGAATCGTGTTTTATGTTAGAAGAAGGCTAAAACGATGCTATGAACCCACGTTTGATGGGTATGTTAAGAAGCTGGTAGCTTGCTGCCAGTTTTTACCTCAGGTTGGTTACGGCATTTAGGTTTCTAGCCAACCAAAGCATTCGACTTGAGAGTAAATACTAGAGTTTAACGTGCATAATTTAATCCACCCTTTACATTTAAGCTAACTTTCACCTTTACCAGGAGTAAAAGTGTTATTTAATGAGGTGAAGCAAAATTAATATCTCACAGACTGGCGCTAACTACAAAGCTAGCATCATCCAGTCAGGACAAGCTAGCACTATTCTTTAGTTTAGTCAGCTTTTTTTTTGGCTGAGGTATATTCCGAACCAAAGCAAATTCTGAGAAAACACTTTTTTTCATTCCAAACATTGGTCATCCCTTATGGGTTCCAGACATCCTTGGCAAAGAACACCAATCAGACAAGCACCAGCCAAGCAACAAAGTCAATTAAGCCCGGAGTAATTAGTGGGCCGTTAGCTCGTTTCTCTGTTGCTCGGGTCTTTCTCTCCGAGAGACGCTGGCAGGCGCACAGTGAAAGGATGCTTAAGGGCAGGCGTTAATTACAAACCTCGTTCTTTTACCACAACTACAAAACACTCTCCAAGCGCTCATAATACAATTTCCTGCTCGAACAAAAGCGGTGATTACACCCAGATATTATGACGCGCAGATGAACGGTTATTAGCGGAAACTACAGCAGCTGGCCAGTAGTAAGTTATCAAACTCAAGTTCTTCTCCCTCCCAATAGCGACAAAGACAAATCCCCAGCTGCTACTGTTGCCGCTAGACAGGCGCTCACATGTCTACACAACACGAATACACCACAATGGACCTCAAGGACCAGTTTAAATCCACTATCTTGCTCACACACACACGAGGCAAACTGAGTTTTGGAGCTTTTCTGAGACCCCCAGTTGCTGTTTTAATCTGCACTGTAGATGAACACTGCAGGGAGGATATTAGCCCAGCTGTCTCCACCACACACACACGCACACACACACACACACACACACACACACACACACTCTCTCTCTCCATCTTTGTGTGGAGATAATCTATGTGGACCTTCACTAACTTTCAAAATGTACAGATCTTCAGCTGCAAATATGTACCGTTAGTATTGTATTTGCAAATACGCAGCCATGTTAGCTTAGCTGGCATGCTAACAGTGGATTTTCGTACAAATCCAATAAAGGCTAACAAAATAGCGAGAAATTATTTTGTAAAGGTTTGTGTATATCTTCAAAAACAATAACGGAATAACAATATAATACTAAAATACAATAAGTTAACAATAAGTTTTTTTAATCTCTTCGAAAGCAACAATATCAACTTTTCCAACTTACGTTAGCGTCAAAATTTGATGTGTGCGAATTTGTAGCTTTTTTTTTCGTTTACATTTTATTTTTAGAATGAATATTAAACCCTGTCATGACTATTTCTTTTTGTTTGTTTTTTATGAAAACGTCACATACTTGTGACTAATGTTGCTAAAACAAATGGCACCCCTGTTAGCATGTCAGTCACCTAAAATGATTGTATAAGAAAATATAAAAATGTTTACCAATGATGAATGAATTTTGTTTGTACACAAATAAAATTAAAAAAAAAATCAGATTAAGGAAAAAAATGTGAACTTGAAAATTAGGAGTTTTAACATGGAATGGTGCGAGAAAACAAGCAAAATATGCTCAGTGAGGGACAGATCCGTGTGAGGAAATGCCTTTGATAGACTGATTCGAGCTGACAGGAAGGTTGAGGTAACTTGAATGACAACCATGTTGCACAGAAAAGCATCTCAGAACATACAAAATTGTCAGACCTTGAGGCAAATGAGCTGGAAAACCACAATGGATTCCACTGGTGGTTGCTTGGAAGCTTACAGAGATAATAAATGTGTGTTCCTGGACACGAGGTTCGATTTCGGACCGCGTGACACAAAAAAAAAAAAAAAGATTTCTGAAGAGATTTCATAACTGCTGTCAATGGAAATGGTGTCTAATAATATTAGATATATTGTAATCCAACAACCCAACATCTGCAAATCAGATTTCGGTTCTAGAGCCAAACAATTTGATAGCAAAAAAAAAAAAAAAAAAAAACCTGTTGAGAATGTGACAGTCGCACCATATAACCTCTCATTAGCAGGGAGGCATGGACAGGGAAGCGGGAAAGTGTCCACAGAGACAGAGACATGGTGAGGTCCTACGAGGCCAAACACACAGTTAAAAATGGAATCGGGTAAAAAGCAAAAAAAAAAAAGAGAGAGATTCATGTGAACACACCATCCTGGCTGGTTAACAGCACTGCATTTCCTCCAGCTGCATCTTTATTTCAAACTTGAGCGTTCGGTATTACAGGATTAAAAGGTCTGCACGAGGACGCTCACCAAAACGTATGCAAATGCAGTCAATCAGCCCCATAAGCCCCCCCCACCCCCAGGTCTGCTTCTTTACTTCCTGCTCTGAAGCTGTGAGATTACTGTCGGTAATAACGAACAGCCACGGGCTTCGCATCGTGTCGAGAAGCGTAAATAATGGCGCACTTGCCTGAAACAGCTGTTGAACATTGGACCCACAAACAAATATATTTTCAAAATACGAATTCATTTATATATCAATGTATGTTGGGCATGTGCATCTCCATACGTTCGGTTCATACAGACAGCAAATGATCAATGGTCGTAAGTGCCTTCTGACTTCTAAAGTCTTTGTAGTGCAAAAAAGGAAGAAAAGATTAAATAAAACCGCGCGTTCTTTTCCTGTTGTGTCTGCAGGAAGTTACAGCTCTACCTCTGCCAGGTTAATCTGCATTTTATGTGACTCTCAGGACACGCCTCGGTCTGTGTAGCGTTGCGACGCGTCGTATTCACCTAGCAGCAGCGGTTCTACTGAGAAACGGTTTAGAAAACGATTTACATATCAAATATCGGTTACAAATTATTGTTTACTTTCTAAATAATAATAAAATCAGTTTGTACTGCTGCAAATATGTTAAAAACGATGCATCGTGACACAAATGCCAACGCACCGTCCCCAACGTATATACAATTTGCGTGAACTTTTTACTTGAAAAAATGCCTCTTTGCATGAAGATTTGGAAGTGGAAGTTCTTGAGTTGCCTGCTACGGAGCTCAACACCTTTGGGATGAGATGGAACGCCGATCGAAGCCCAGACCTCCTCACTTTACCTACACAGCTGTGTGAATAAGCACGAATCTGTACTTTTGTCCATATTGCGTATGTACTCTTAGAAGAAAGTTTTATTTTTTTATTTTTTTTCCCCGAGCTGTATTCCAGAATCTACCAAATCTCATTAGAGAATTAAAGAAAGAATTAGAGAAAACAAAACTAGTTTGTGATATATTGAACATTTTATTGCCCGTTTAAGGCCTTGTTGGCACAGTGAGTCAAGGTTATGGGTTACTGATCGAAAGGTCGGGGGGTTTGAGCCCCAACACCACAAAGCTGCCCCTGTTGGGCCCTTGAGCAAGGCCCTTAACCTTCTTTTCCATTCTGCAAGGAAAGAATTTGACTGTGCTTAAGTGTATAGCGTAGTGCTGTTTACACACTTGGTGCCACTAAATAAATCTTTACGCTTGAACAATTTGACGCATTAAACACACACACACACACACACACACACATATATGCAGTAACAGTGCATCCACAGTGACATGGCAGCAGCCATGAAAACAAAGGTCACAGATTTTCAAAAGTGGCATCAAATCTATCTTCAAGGCCTAATTCACAGATCAGAATCAGGTTAATTGGCCACACAAGATATTTGGTTCCAGCTGTTAGTCATGTTGGTGAGATGAAGCATGTTTTTCCCAAGTTCCTCTGTCTGTGGCTGAGAGGATGGAGATGCAAGGTGTTCAAAGAGAAACCAAAGGTCAACCTCGCATCTCTCATTGCAGGAACGAAAAGCAAATAAGATATCAATAATTCAGAACTGTTCATATCTCCAAGCTGTCCACTGCACACAATTCTGATCATCTGATCACCATCCCTGTCTCCCTGTCTTATGTGTATTCCTACCCGAGCATGGACAGACTGCATCTTCATCCCTGCGATACCATTACAAAGCAAAGCACTACGAGATCTTGCAAAATAAGGTTTTTTTGTGTGTGTCCTGCAGATTCCAGGTGCATGGCAGGACGCAACTAAATCCTACTTCAAACTAGTGCATATTGCGTGAAATACTGAAGAAGAAAAAAAAAATCACTGACTCGTCATAACACACTTTTGCATGCACCTGTGGGCTGACGCGACCGAGATGCACGTGCGCGTATGTTTTCTTTCTTTTGTCCGCGTCCATGCACGAGGATGGAGGGGAAAAAAACATGCACTTGCATGCACCACGATTAGTATATATTTATTTTCGGATGAATGCATGGGAAATCCGAGTAAGAAGTGCGGGGGGGAGACTGCATGCTTCATCCCGCGCGTTCGATCATCACCCGCGTAAACACAGCAAGGGCACATGCGTGCAAAAAAAAAATGAAATCAAACGCATGTTTATTTTATAACATTTTTTTTTTTTGCATGAGCTCCAGCGTGCGTGTGCAAGCGCGAAGGCGCGCGCGTTACCTGTAGCTGCAGAGTGTAGTCGCGAGGCGAACGCGTCTCGTGCTGGAGCTGCAGGGAAAACGCCGTAATCCGTGCACCGGCGGAGAGCGCGCGCGTGCCGTTCCTGGCTGGGGTCAAACGCTCCTCCTCCTCTTCCTCCTCCTCCTTCACGCCGCTCGCGCCTCATTGGCCCACCGGATGGAGGTGTAGTGCGCTCGCGACCGCACGTGAACGCTCGGAAAACACGCTTTTGCACATCAAAGTGTTCCTATCCTGTGTACGCTGCATAGCTAAAAGTATGTGCACCCCTGCCTAACACACCCACATGCACAGGGGTGTACAGGGGTGCACAGGCCCCCCCTAAATGCATGCATGCTTTACTTAGTACTTTCACTGGAACTTGGTGTCACAAACAAACTGTTCCTCCTCCAACTTCAGCAAAGAAATTAAGAAATTACAAATAAGTATGTGTATAAAAAGTGCTTTTTTTCGGAGTGGAACATCTGGAATGTCCTGCAAAGATCCTCAACCTCCTCAAACCCATTGAAGACCTTTGGACCTCCTTAATCTCCACTAGTGTTTGATCTCACTAATAGTCCAGTTGAAAGAGTGTTCAGTATGGACTGTAGAGTGTGTGTGTGTGTGTGTGTGTGTGTGTGTGTGTGTGTGTGTGTGTGTGTGTGTGTGTTTACTCGATCTCTGAGTTGACATGTGGATTTCGATCACATTATGAATATATTATAAACGTGACTCATCACCTGATACTGCAGTTATCCGGTTACAGCACACACACACACACACACACACACACACACACACACACACACACACACACACACACACATAATGTGTTTAAACAAGCTGCTCTAATTGCTCTACGACTAGAAGGCATCTCTATCTCTCTGTTGTTTCTCTAACTCTTTTTCTCTTTCTCTCTGTCCCACTTTTTTCCCTGCATTTGACTGTCTCTGTCTCTAGCTTTCTCCCGCTGTCTCTCTCTCTCTGCTTTTCTGTCTCTCCCTGTTGCTCACTGTCTCATTCTCTGCATCTGTCTCTCTCCCTTTCTTACTCTAACATTTTGTCTTCTTCTCTTTCCATCTCCCTGTCTCTCTTTGTTCTTCTTATTGTCTTTCTCTTTACATCTGTCTGTCTCTGTCTGTCTCACTCTTTCATTGCCTTTCTGTCTATTCTTGTTTCTCACTGTCTCTCTGTCTGTCTGCCTACCCACCTGTCTTTTCAGTATGTCTCTCTCTCCCTGTCTCACTCTCCCTCGAATGCTTTTCTTTCCATCTCTTTCTTTATCTGTGTCCCTCTTTCTCTTTCTGTCTCTGCCTCCTACTGTTTTTCCCTGTCTGTCTTTCTTTATCTCCCTCCTGTTTTTCTTTTTCTTTGCCTTACTATCTATCATTTTTTCATTGTACATGTACATGTACATGTGTGTGTGTGTGTGTGTGTGTGTGTGTGTGTGTGTGTGTGTCTCTCTCTTCCTCTTTCTCTTAATCTTTTCCTTCATCTCTCTGTCTGTCTTTTTCTGTATTCCTCTCCCTCTCATTTTCAGTCTCTCTGGCTGGCTGTTTTACTTCCTGTGTGTTTCTTTTACTCCTTTCTTGCGCTCTCACTGTCTCCCTTTGAGTCTCTCCCTCTCTCCCTGTGTGTCTCATTGTCTCTCTCCCTTTCTCTCAGTCTGTCTCGTTCTCTTTCTCTTCCTTTCTGTCTATCTGACTTAGTCTGTCTCATTCTCTTCCTCTCTATCTCTCCCTCCATCTCTCTGTGTGTGTCTCTCCACTTCACTAAAAGCGTTCAAATCTTCTCCGAACAAAGCCATTCCCCCCGAACGTCCTTCAGTTTGACTTTGAAAACCCTGACGCTTAATGTGTTCCGCTCCACCTGATTTCGTTCTCGTTCGGATTAGCAAAGAGAAACACGGCTAATGTGATTACTAGAGGACTGACTGTGCAGGACAATCTGAACGATCTTCTCATCCCCCACTTTTTTGAGGGAACCGTCATAATTTGGGATGCTGCCCCTACAGGAAATCGAGGTTATATGAAAAGTGCACAAGAGGCAAAAATATTGACATGTCGTGGTGCTGAAGGAAAGCGTTCCGGGATTTGGGGCAGGGCCTCATTAAGCGCAACGGAATTGGCTTTTCCTTTAACGTTCCCGTCTGACCAAATACATCAACCCAGTGTACCAGAGCACCAAAAAAAAACTGCCATATGGTGTCATACATCACGTGGTGTCATATAATATTTCCATCTGCTTTTTTTTATAGATCGGCTGCTTTTCCTGGCTAGTGTTCGAGTGACAGCAAGGCAGAAGATACATGATTCTCAGTGATCCTGAACCAAGGGTTTCATACACACTCTTACCTGCGCCGTCACTCTGAAATGTCTCCAGTTAAAGGGGGAAAAAATGGAAATGGAGTGAAGACTGCAGAATGTGACGTGTTTTTCCAGATGTGAAGAAGACAAACCTGAGTACTGTGGCATAAAATATAATTTTCTTTGCCTATCTGTCTGTCTGTCCTTCATATCACACTCTCTCACTCCATCAAGAAATCAAAGATACAGATGGAAAACAGCCACCCTGAGAAACAGTGAGGGGGAGACAGATACAAAAAGATGGACAGAAAGGTAGAGTCTGAAACAGAAAGAAAGAAGTCAAATAGACACCCAAGATGAAAACCAGCCAGCTGGATAGATTCTATTTATCTCTCCATCTCCCGATACATCTTAGTTGCTTCGTTGTTGTCTACTGTCTCACTTTCCTTCTTGGTTGGCCTCTTTCTCTCCGTTTTCTGTCTACCTGTCTCGCTCGTCACATTTTTTTCTGTCTCACTATTTCTCTCTGTATATCTGTCTTATCTGTTTGACTGTTTCTCTATCTCCGGTGTCTCTCTTTGAATTGCGTCTTTCTCTGTCTTGCGCTTAGTCTCTCCATCCCTATCTTTGTCTGTCAGTCTGTCTCTCCCTATGTGTTCCTCTTACACTCTCTGATCTGTCTATTTTTTACTTTTTTTTGCATTTTAATTCAGAATTTAAAAAAATTCAGAAAATTAGTACATTTGGAAGTTAATTTGCTGATGTGTCAATGCTGTACACCCTAGATATTATATAGTTATACTGTATGTAATAGGAATAACCACTAATGAAGGAAAATCGCAGGATTCATCAATCACAGAAATCCTGCGCCACATCTGGACCCTTCCTGCTGCTTAGTATTCTCAGGACAAACAGGTTCCTGAGTGGATCGTCCCCAGTGGATTCCTTTCTTTTCATCCCCTTTTGCTTTCAAATCCATCGGGGGACGTTCATTTGTATTCTTCTCAGGTGCCGTGGCTAAGTGTACAGTATTCGCCTGGTATCTAGAATCGGTCACATGCCGAGCCAATCATTGGCGTCTGCATCTGGAACGATCTCGATATATCACAAATGCAATCGCCATTAATCACCCCGGACTGGAGGTGCAGGGGTTAAACTAATCACCCGGGACCGCTAAATATAAACCTGGGCTAACTGATCACCTTCAGACAGGACAACAAATGGACATATTTGCCTCCTTCTTGGGGTTGATTGGGTCCCTTCAGATGAGATATTTAAAGCTTACTTATATCTGCACATCACATCTGGTCACCATTTTTTTCCACAGACCAATATGAGGAATAAATATAAGATAAATCTGAAATATTTGAGGGGTGACACAGAGTATTTGAAGATTCAATGCTTCGGTAGGGAGGAGCCTGATTCAATTACCAATCTCACAGTGGAATCTTCACAGAGGTGTTATGAAACAAGGACCATGCCATTTTGGTTATACAGGGGTGCTGAATGTCTGATTTCACATAGAGCTACTGGTTTTCTCTCAGTAAGTTAATATACAACCTACTATGATAAAAAGACATTTAATTGAATACAAAAAGCTGAAACTAGTATATTATATAGCTTCATCACACACAGACTGGTGTATTTCAAGTGTTTATTTATTTTAATGTTGATGATTACGGCTTACAGCTAATACAACTTTCTTTCGGCTTCTCCTATTAGGGGTCGCCACAGCAGATCATCCGCATGTTTGATTTGGCACATGTTTTTACCCTGGATGCTCTTCCTAACGCAACCCTCCCCATGTATCCGGGCTCGGGACCGGCACTAAGGCTTGTGCAACCCTAATGGCTGGGGTTGGTTCCCTGACCGGGGATCGAACCGGGGCCGCATTGGTGAGAGCGCCGCATCCTAACCACTAGACCACCAGGGATTCTCGGCTAACAGCTAATGAAAAACCAAAATTCTGTATCCCAGAAAATTAGAATATTGTGAAAAAGTTCAATATTGGAGACTTGTGGTCTCTAATCTCTAATCATCTCATTAAATCCAAACCCCTAGAAAGGTTTCCTGAGCTTTTAAATGGTGTCTCAGTCTGGTTCAGGCTACACAATCATGGGGGAAGGCTTCTGACTTGACAGTTGTCCAAAAGACGATCATTGACACCCTGCACATGGAGAGTAAGACACAAAAGGACATCACTAAAGTGTATCTGTAAACTGTATCCAAGCACATTAATAGAAAATTGAATGGAAGGAATAATGTGGTAGAAAAAGGTGAAACGAAGCCCATTCAAGAATTCCTAGCCCTGCCTTCAACACTCTTCAACTAGCTCTTGGTACTTAGTGCCGCTTCCTCTCAATGGCCTCGTCCATGTGCTCTTCCCATGGCACAGTGAACTCCAAATATATAATTTCTTGGTGGAATCGGAGACAATGATCATGTCTGGAAAAAGCTGTGTGGATGTTATTCTGGTAGGGATCTTCAGCGGTTTATCAAGATCCACTTCGAATTGACAGTCAGTAGCAGTAGAGAGAAGAGCAGACTTTACTCTCGGTTGTGGGTGGGCCTTCTCTCTGGCTCTAAGAAACTTGATGGTCTTTGGCTTTTGGTGGCATTGATGGCTATGGCTAAGCTCTCAGCAACTGCCTTGAACACTTGGTCGTGGCACCAACAATAGCGCCTGTCTCCAAGGGCTTTTGGGCAGCTGCTAAAGAGATGTTCTAGGGATCCCCTTCCTGAACAAAGAGGACAGCAAAATGTCTCGCTTTTGCCCCAGATGTGGAGGTTTGCAGGACTCTGTAAGACATCATAGACGGTTTGGACTAAGTATCTTATATGATGGAAATCTGCTTTAAAGATATCATCCC